>NC_065509.1:12829042-12939126 GCF_006386435.1 Epinephelus moara
AATTAATAAGCTAAAAACGTATCAAATAAATTACATGATACAATGTGATCATCACAGAAACATTTATTTATCATGTGGATATAAATCTACACCTCCGTCAAGATGCCGAACAGGCTAACAATTCATGGGACAAATGTGCTACAAGAACATATTTAACAACAATTTTAAAGGCTCAAGTTACAGCAAAAAGGATGGCCTCTCAAAAAACTGATGAGAAAAATTAGAAATTTGACAAATAATATTGTGGTGATAAATACATTCAAAATAATAAAAGTTACAATACAGCCTCCCACCACTTGGTGGCGGTAATGCGTCAACAACTGACTGACGCATTACCGCCACCAAGTGGTGGGAGGCTGTATTGTAACTGAGTGTGTCAAAATAACAGTATGTGGCCCTTGCGGCCCACAGGTGCAAAACTGAATTTGTTTCACGGCCCTCTAGGTGGTGCTCGCGGCCCAAGTGTGGGCCCATGGTTAAGAATCCCTGATATAAACAATGTTCGATTATTTTCCTTTTCAGCAGTAGAAATTCATAATTAGGCTATACGATATAATCGATAGAGGAAGATGCAGTAATGCTCAAACTTATACGGGACGCATTTGCCCCCATATCTACCGTTTTAGCTCGTTTCACGGCCGCCGGCTGCATCTGCCTCCCTCAATACTGAACCAATTTTAAAGCGAGTTGTACCTATGAATCATACGCACACATACATATGGGGAAATAGGGCCCAGGTTGAAAAATACCTAACTTATCCTTTAAATACAGAGCTGGAGCCAAGCGGTGGTTAGCTCGGCCTAGCATAAACAATTAGCATGTGGGCTCTGTCCAAAATTCAAAACATGGTGTAACTATTTCTTGAGCCAAACTCTTTATCTATCTGCTCAGCCATTGCTTCTCAGAAAAAAAGTCACACAATGTAACTTAACAAAATATTTACTGAGCTTTAAAGGTGATAGTAGGCGTATTTTTGAGAGAGCTAAGCTAGCTGTTACCCTTTGCTTTGAGTTTTTATGCTAGGCTAAGCTAAGCTAAGCTAATCACTTTTTGGCTCTAGCTCAGTGCTTTACACTCAGACATGACATTTTCTCAAACTCCCAGAGGGAAAGGGCAAAAACTAAATGTCAAACTATGTCTTTAATGCTAACACTAGATGGTTGTCACATTATTAAATGCATTCATATGGATGTTGGTAGTGCCTTCAAAAAATGAGCTATTTTAGGTAGATAACTGTTGCTACCATTAAAAAAACAAGATGTGTATCCTGTTCATTTATTAGCCTACATAGGGAAAGCAGACATTTTTAGCACCAGGGCAGGAGGGCCTTGTTACACAACATTTATCTTTCTCTGGTCTCACCTGAATCTTTGGGAGACTGAACAGATTCAGTGAAAAATCCCAACCATTCCTATCGCCAGCGTGGACATCATTATTTAGCTACTCGGCTGTGTGATGGACTCCAGTGATTCCCTTGACTACCTCATCAGCATTCATTACCACCGACGAGGAGGAGGACAAAGCATGTCAGCAGTTGTGTGTGTGTGTGTGTGTGTGTGTGTGTGCGTGCGTGCGTGTGTGCGAAAACGTGTCAGTATGTGTGTGTGGCTCTCATCTGGGTCATTATATCCACAGGCATGAAAAAGCGGGTTACAATGACACACATCCCTCCACGTGACAGAGGCAAATAGAGAGGGGGGAGGGAGGGACTTCATTTGAGCATCAGTCACTTCCACCTGTGACCACTCATCCTCAACACTGAGCTGGAATACAAAGGTAATATAAAGGGTATCTATCTATCTATCTATCTATCTATCTATCTATCTATCTATCTATCTATCTATCTACCTATCTATCTATCTATCTATCTATCTTTCTTATTTGCTCTGGATGAAATGAAGGTGTGGAGGAAAAATTGATTGCAACCAAATTTCCCCAGAGAGAAGAGAAAGAAAAATGTACAGACACAAACACACAAGAGATACATGTTCATTTATGGAGAAACACCTTCCCTGTTTATTTGTGCTCACGTGTGTGTGTGTGTGTGTGTGTGTGTGTGTGTGTGGGAGAGAGAGTGTGTGAGGGAGGAAAGACAGCCAGACAGAAAAACAAGGAAAACACCGGCGACCTTGCCAACATGGTGACAGAATGTGCCATGTGTGTTAGAAACTGTGTGTGTGTGTGTATGTGTGTGTGCCAACTATAAGTCTGCTGGGCAGCCGGGTCAACAGACAGACCAGTCACCATAGCAACAGTGCAACTCTCTGCACCTCTCCGCCAAGTTGTAAATATGGACGTCGTATAAAAATATGGACATCTGAGTGTTGAAAAGTTTGCTGCAGCATGTTGAGACACAGCGGGAGACGTGTTCCCTAGGTGGTCCATCGGACTGTTTCCCTCTGATGAGCTAACATATGCCATTTAAAGGATGTTATCACAGTGTGTTAACCACCTCGTAGCAGACTGAGAGCAAACCCTTAGTCCCGGCGGTGCAACATCACACTGGACTAAATAAGTATACCTGCATATCTGGTAGACAAGAAATGTAAGGCATGGAATACCTATGCAAACTCACCTAGGTGGTTTTCCAAGAAAAAAATACATTATACAAGTTGTCTTTCTCTCACTCACTCAAATGCACTTCAATTGTGTGTTCTCTCTCTGGTACATGAACCTTTGTCTGGCCCCAGGGTGCTCACTAGTCTTACTGGTGTCAGTGGAAATGACGCTCAAAAAACAAGTCTATCAAATAATGAAACATAAGCAGCTTCAGTATACACGGTAGTGTGTGTTGTGTGTATGTAAGTGTCAAAATGAAATTCACTGGTGTTTTCCCTTCACTTCACATCTCAGAAAGATGGTCTCAGCTGCTTTTGAAATGTGACAGTTTCTACAGCGTTGTCTGCATTCCTCTTTGAGCCTCGTGGGCACTGCTCCCAGCTAACAAGCTAGCTTTAGGCTAGTTTTGCATACTGGCTGCAAATAATAATGTTTCTACTGATAGTAATGGCACTTCCAATTTATATCAATGCTTTGCTTGACATTATAGCTAATGTATCAGGAATGCTTACCACAAACCAAACCAAATTAAAGCTGCACTAATCAAAGGAAACCACAGAGAATAATCCAACTATGCAGTTCCTCTCAACTCTATAAACGTTTTTGGTTTCTCTCAGCTCTTTGTTTTGGTTTTACAGCCCACAAGTTTCCTTGTTCAGTTCACTCAGTTCTCATGACACTCATTTTCAGCTTCAGCAGGCAGCTGTTTTTAGCTAAGAAATCTCTAAAAACCAACTGTAGGCTATCTTTCCAGCACCAAACAACAGTCAGACAAAGTTAGCAACCAGCTGGTAAATGTAGTGGAGCATTTAGCAGCTAAAGAGGCAGACATTTTCCTCTGTTGGAGACCAAAACAGAGCTAAAATAGAGTGAATAACTGGAGTTTCATTCACCAGGAGGCCAGACACAAAACTCTCTAGCTAAGTAAATAAGTGTTTGTTTTCTAAGGGCCCTGACACTGACACACCAAGCCAACGGTCGGCCATTGGTCAATGATAGGGCATCGGTGAGCATCTGTCGCCTTAGTTTTTGCAATGTGTCCGGTACTGTCTGCACTAGTCCGCCCTTGACTGTCTCTGGGCTTTGTTTTTTTGGCCGATTCAGCATATCGAAACAAATGGCTAAAGTCAAGATGGTGTTAGGTCAAAACAAACTTGTTACAGTAGGTAAGTATTTTTTTTTTAGCCACTGAGCTCTTTCGCAAAAACGGTTCGTAATTTTTGTGTTACTGTTCCCTAGTGCACTATGCTAACTAGCATCTTGGATCCGTCCTGTCAGTCTTCCAGTTTTCCTTTTTGAATGCCGAATGCAGACCACCAACACCTGCTGCGACAACTTTTCTGACAAAGGCGACTTGAGGCAACGCAGCAGTCTGCCTTTGTCACCACTAGTTCTTTAATGTTGGGTTGGTATGTCTTGGCCTTAATTCATTAGCTTAATTCAACTTAAAGTTAATAATATGTCAAGTTTGTGAGGAAAAAATAGGTAGTGCTGCACTGACTTAAGGCACTACGTACTTAATTGTAAAAAGTCAGATGCTCTTCAAGGATAGGGCAAATTGTCACAGAAAGATAAAAACAACGACTGGCCAGCTGACTCAGTGTGAAAGTCCATGGTACAGGCAGGCAGTCCAAAGATGCAGCCGAGGTGCATCTTTGGAGTGCTGGTGTCACCTGGGACATACTGTAATTATAATCTTTGTATTTAGATACACAGCAAATTAAAAACATATGGAGACACTGATAGACACACACTATAGATTATGCAGATTTAGTCTTAGCAGAGAACAGACTTATTGGATGCCTCTGCTTGATGTCAGTCTTATGATCCATGTTCAATAGTAGAGGTCAAAGGTCATGGAAAATGTTGACCGGGTGCTTTTTGTGATCATGGTCTGAACAACAGGGCTGGATTGATCTGTTAGGGGCTCAAAAGTTAACATGAACAAAAGTAGCACAACGAGGAAGCATTTAAAGGTACAGTCCACCCCAAAATGAAAAACTCAACTTTAATGGCAGCTGCCACCTGTTTTGGTCTTGCCCCAAGCTGAATAAGTTCTGGTCAGACATTTTTAAGTGCTTTTCAGAAGTGTACAACTGTGATATTACATCAGACCCACCCACTGCCATCTTAGGTGGAACCCGACATCTATCAGCTCCATCTCACTTGCAGCAAAAGGCAATACAATATGGCATGGTGGTGGCAAAAAGTCACATCTTGACCCTTTGGAAAATTGAGGATGTGCCTTCTTTTATGACCTGGTTGGCAGAAATCAGCAACTTGTTGCACATGGAGAGAGTAAGATACAGTGTTTCTCTCAGCTCTGTACTCTTTGACAAAACATGGCAACCATTCATGTCCTATTAATCAAGAATCACCTAAAATGTTTGCATGTATGTCCAGATACTTGTTCATAACAGCTTGGACAAATTACATTTGTGTACTTGTACTATATGCATATGTACAGACATCCATTTCATAGCTGGTGCTGAACTTCTTGCTGGTCATACTACCTATAAGAGCTTTTTTTTCTCTTCTCCTCTTCTGACTTCTTTTGTTTTTGTACTGTTAACTTCCATGGGTGGCTGTTTTTTTGTGTTCTTTGTGTCAAAATCTGAAAATCTACAAATACAATATTTAAAAAAAAACCAAGCACACAGTTTCATTTAAACCATCTTAAAAACTCAACATGTTTACTACTCTTAACAACATTAAATATCATCATTTGTCATGCAGCAGAATGTAAATAACCATCAAATGTAAGAATGAAGGTGAATACTACAGTTTTGGACTTACACAGCACTAACTGTGCTTTAATAAATGTAATTTTTTTTTCTTATTTAGATTAAAATATTCTTACATTCATTCACAATATATGAGCTACCTTACCTTTGAAAGATTGTCTGTCCTGATTTCTGACTGTTTAAAAATTGCTCAGAACTGTTTACATACTGAGAAGCAAAAAAAAGCCCCCCAAAAAAAACAGGAAAAAAAGCTGATTTAAATTTTTAATTTGACAAACATCTTTCTTATGAGCGTAGTCAGGTTTTTATTCATTGCTCCCCTGCCATACAACACTGAGATCTTATTGTCTTACTGTCTTCCCTTCCTCCAGCAGAGGGCGCTGTGCATGCATAATTACCCTTTGAATGTGACCACACTGTAATCTCCTCCACGTGGACTCACACACAGTGACAATGCCTTACCCTTACACTGCCGGGATTTTCCCAAGGTGTGCCGCACCAAGGAAACATAAAGGTAAGGCTGAGACAGACCGACAGACGTAGATCACTCCTAACTGTGAAAAAACATTTCCTGGTACTTAATTATTCCTGTTAATATCACCAGGGGAATTTACCGTAAAAGGTGCGGCCTACAGTCTGATTAAAACTAACCATTGTGGACACACACATACCACCACATTGACCACATACACAATTAGGTCATGACATGCACCAACATACAGATAGCTCACCAGTCTTGAGCTTACACTGACCAACACAGTCTCATACTGGTAGATGATTAAGGTGTTTGTGTTTCACCCGTATGGAGATCACTGTTTTGTTTTCCCCTGGCACACCTGACCTGATCTTGACCTCAGAGAGAAAGAGATTGTGTGTTTGTTTATGTATGCATGCTTACCTCTTTCTGAGAACACACATATCTTAAGACTAACATTTAGATAAGTAAAAGTAAAAGCCAGAGTTAGGACTGTGTTTACACCTGGGGTTATGGCTGAAGTAGACAGAGGTGGAGGAAGTATTCAGATTTTGTACTTCAGTAAATGTAGAATATTTCCTTACAAGTAAAAGTCCTGCAGTCAAAATTTAACCTTAGTAAAAACACGGAAGGATTAGCACCCAAATATATAAATAGTTCACAAAGTAAAAATTAGTCATTATGCACAATGGTCCATTCCAGAATAATATTTATTATAATATTGAATAAAAATGACTGATCCACTTATATATAGATCACCTCAATGTCCCCTTTAATAAAGACGGAGCTAATTATAATTACTTAATATACTTCTGTGTAGCAGGGGATCAGTAAAGTCATATCTTTATATATATCAATACAGCATTATTTAATTTATTGATAACATTTTCTGTTATTAATCTGAAATCTTAATCTGTAAAGTAACATGTAACTAAAGTTGTTATAACCTGTAACTAAATAAATGTACTAAAGTAAGAAAGTAAAATATTTCCCCCTGAATTGTAGCGCAGTATCAAGTACAAGTAGGCTACCTCAAATGTGTACTAAGGTGCAGTACTTGAGTAAATGTACTTAGTTACATTCCACCACTGGAATTAGGCCTAGAGAGGTTGACATTAAATTTAGGTTCAGATTTGCAGTTAGAAGTTAACTTGAAGGGTGTCAGACATTGTCATTGAGGAAATATTGATCCTTACAAAAATAGCAGATCAAAGCTGCATGTATTCGTGTGTTTGTTTGTGTGTGTGTGTGTAGACCTTGAGCTTTCTGCCCTGATACCAGTGACAAACTGAGAGAAAAACAGATGGTGTCTGGTATCACTGAAACACAGGTTTTGGTGGAAACCCAACTGTATTGACTGATGACGGCTGTGGTTTCATTTTGCGTAATGTCCAGTGTCCTGGAAGTTTGGGGTAAATCTCACTGAACTGGTGACATCTTGTTTTCACTCCAACTGAAAGTTTTGATAATGTTTTTCATGACCTTCTCTTATTCAGCATTTGTTAGTTATGATATACATAGTCAGCGCAGAAGTTATGTTTTAAAGACAATGTATTGGATTCTACAGCTAATATATGATATAAACTTCATCTGATGCTCACAGACGATCATGTCTACAATTTAACACAGGGATAAAGTCGCAACATTTTACATGATCATTTTACCCATTCTACAGTGGAGATCAGATCTGGATCATAAAGGTTTACAAAAAACCTGATGCTTAAAAAAGAACTTTCACATTTTTACTCCTACAAATGAAAAGTCAGATTCATGACTGTAAATTTTAAACTTGCTCAACTGCTCTCAGGGGTTTTTCCTGTAGAGCCTTACCTGACTAGTTGTCTAGTCTGACTCACCAGATGGAGACTGTGGCTATAAGCCTGTCAGCATTCTCCCTTCCCTCTGCTATCTGCATGTGATCGTTTTCGAGATCCCCTTGGCTACAGAAAACAACAACAACCTCCGAGCTAACAACTAACATACTGAGAATGGCAAGTTTCGACAAAGATTTGGATCATGCAATAAGGCATGTCCACTTTGTTCTCTCCCTAAATTTCTGTTAAAATCTATAACAAATAAAACAACTTGTGGACGTACCTCGGAAAAGCCCAGAACTCTGCTGCCATTAATGTTGATATGTTTTCTGATAGTCAGTTGGAGTTGATCTTCTACCTCTTGCAGCGGCCTGCACCACATACGGTGACTGTCACACAAGCTCTTTTGATATCATCATAATAATGTTTTGCAAGAGCCGCATACAATCTGGGGTTTTAAAGAGTCTAGTGTGTTCCTCCAAAGCTAAGGTATAGTCAAGCTTCTCCTCTAAGGCACTAATTATCAAATCATGTTTGTCTTTTTCACCACAAAAAGTGAAATCACACAGTGACATACAACTGTTCATATTTTTGTGGCGTTTTCTTTTGCAGGGCCATAGTAATGACAGCACTTGCCTTCCCTGCGTGCAAATGTTCCACCAAACGGTCATCCTCAACATTAGTTTGCTAGAGAAACATCGCTGCATCCTGGGTTTAGTGTCGCCCCAGACGACTGTGATTGATTTAAAGAAACAAAAATAATCCAGAGTGTTTATGTCCCCCGTAAATTAAAGATAATAGGTGCTTTCAGACGTTTCTCTAGCACTGACACAGCACTGTGGAAGTAGGTCTGGCTAAGCTAACCCTAGCTTATGTTAGCTCATGTTAGCTAAATTAACTGCTAACTGACGTTACTGACTCAGTAGTATCAGTTTGCTGACTTCATAGCTTGGTAATGCTCTATTTTACTGGTCCATAATTTGCAAATAATTTACTAGGAATGTTCCTAAAAAGACAAAAAACAAAATTGTACCTTATTACATTATCATAAAGGGGGGAAAAAGGCAAAATAGTGTAACCGAGGGTCTTTTTGTCAGAGCACAAAATGTTGGCTGAACATGAAAAAATGCAAAATTTGTCTAAAGACAAGTGTACAATTTAACAAATATGGAAAATAAAGTTCTGATTAATAATTTAGTGATCAAAACATATATTTGTTTATTTATACATACATTTTTTCTTTTGGGGAAAACCATTTTTCAGATCATTATAAAACTATTAATACATTTCAGAGCCGTAAAATGAAGCATTACCCTCTTGTGCTGCTCTTACGTTACCTTCTGTCATTTACCATAATCCTGTTATGTAACTGTCTTTTGTTAGCCCCAGCAAACCAACAGAAAACACAATTAGTGAAAAAGGAGCAGCTAATATTTACAAAAATACTTTATTTACTGTAAACCCTCCCAGTAGGTCGCACCCACACTGCCAGACAGGTCAGTAACAGTCAGCAGAGAGGTTAGTCATCTACATTATGAACTGAATACACCTGTATGTTATTCTCTGTAATTACTCAGAGCCATGTGACCAGCATTCACACCACCGGACTTATCTTAATTAGCACAGCGAGGCAGAGTGACCACAAAACAATGACTTGCTGGCATGATAACTGTGTCAACAACCTGTTGACGGAAAAATTCCGAGGAATAAATATCCAGGGCCCTTCCTGCACATGTGTTGTTGTGATTAATGGTTTCAAACAAAGCCGGCAGGACTTCCTGGAGGAAGAAAAAGGAGTGGGGTGAACACAGCTATGCAGAGACTGTCAGTTAGATTAAGTTAAAACAGAAAAAGACTGAGAATTACCCCCATTTCCTTTGCTGCTGCTGCATAAGATTACACAGACTATCAGGGGAAATTAAATTCCTTGCGTCCTTGAACGTGGCTAAATGTCACAAGGGAGCAGATTAGAAACATGAAGCTGGAGTTATTTATAGCATTGGATACACAGTATATAGATGGGGGAACATTTTCCTTGATAATGTTTAACCTGCTGTTATTATATTTCTCTGTAAGTGTTGTAGGAATTCTGTAAGTGAGATAAGAGTGAAGGAAAGAGGAGGAAGGAGGGAGGAGAGAGAAAGATGAATGCAGTGATGTCACTCCGTCCCACTCCTATTCAGTACAAATGCAGCAGAGCAGAGCTGAGCCTGCATACCACTGCTGCTGACGACTGCTCTGATCCCACACAAACACACACACACAAAGGCACACTTCACTCACTAACGTCACACACACTCATCATACCAGACTCACAGAGGCGCTGAAACTCAGAGCAGTACTGGGAGATGCAACCGGCTGGCAGCCACTGAGTAAGTCCACTCTCCCTCCTCTGTCCTTTCTCTCTCTCTGTCTGTCTTTGTTGTGATTGCCATTCTACAGCCTGTCTGAGTTCATTTATCTCTCACACTCTCCTCTGTCGCCGTGAAATGGCCAGTGTTTTCTCAAGACTGAGAGACTTTTCAAACTTTTCTCTCAGTATGCCGTGCACATACCTTTCTCTCCTCTCTCTCCCTGCCTTTCTTTCTTTTCTCTGCATGTGAGCGGAGGCAGAAGCAAATCCCGGACCTATTTGCACGTTGGCGCAGAGCCAGGCGTGGATGCCTTTATATTTGAATAACAGAGCCGAGCGTGTGGATGCTGATCCTCATTTACTCCCGGTGTGATTTCTGTTCTCTGAAGTGTCTATGTGGGTTGTTATTGTCTGCGAAAAAGTTTGGCATGTTTGTATCTAGAATTTAATATTCCTCTTGTGCTGCCATGCCCTTGTTCAAATGCATACAGTTAATTATAGGAGCTGTTATGCAGGTACAAGCCTGCTGCTCAGAAGTGTGATTCTTTTACTGAAAAATTGAGTAATTTGCCTCTGAGTGGGCTGTTTGGTAGTAAATCTTCAAGTCAGGTCCAGTTTATTTGTACTGCTCTTAATCACAGAGTCTTAAAGGGTGTCACTACTCCCACATTGTGAAAGAATGAATGAAAACACCCTTAGACAATGAACAAGAACATGGATCACCCAAACCTTACTTGGAAAACAATTGAAAGAGTCTTGAGTAGTGCTGTACAGAGCTGGTGAATGAATGGATGCTGGTCCTGAGACTTAGAAGGCAATGAGACTGTGTATATTTAAATTAAATGAATTGAAATTACAGCAAGCTTCAAGTCAAGCTAAGATGTTTCTACTTAAAGGGGAACTATGCCAATTTTCAAAATGTATGTTATTCCTATGGCGTAAGACAATCGAAAAATATCAGCAAACATGAACAAATACTAAAAGCTAGAGTGCTTAAACTGACTTGTGTATCATAGGGTATAAAGTGGAGCTGCTCCATAGACGATGAATGGTGAAAGGTATTATAGATGATACTGAGAGCAGCAAGGGCAATGTTCTGAGTATATGGGTACATTTTCTGTTTCAGAACTGACAACACTACAATAGAATAAAGCTAATTTTGCTATTAAAAAGGAAACAAACATCCTGTGGGGCCACATAATCAGTCTCCCATCCATTGTCTATGGAGCAGCTCTGGACTTTATACTTGATTACATCACAAGTTTGAGACTAACTTCTCTGGTTTCTTGCTTTGAGAGAGCGTAGTAGGAGTAGGCCATAGATATAACATATTGGAATTCTTAATTTAGGTGGTTCTCCTCTTTTAACAAGGTACAGAGATTTATGAGCTGCTGTGTTATTAATAACCACAACATAATTCATTGAAAGCATGCTTATAATGAATGAAGAAAGATGATCCTTCCATGTTATTAACCTCCTCTATAGTTTATAGTTAGTATTAGTCTTTTTAGAATTTTCTTAGCTTTGTATATTGGATGTTGTTTTAAAAATTTTCACAATTTTGCATTCACCCCTTCATCACTTGTTAGCGGCAGATTATAATTGTTTTACTGCTCAGTTTCAACAATAGACCTATTCAAGTCTAGTGAAAGGTTAAGTTTAATGCTAAGGTTCAACATCTGCCACACCTGAAACTCTAACCGAAAGCGTGATATTTCCCTTTTGTCAGCGTCCACTGATTTACCGTAATATTAGACCGCCCTCAAGTGCAGATTGGCCAACTGTTATCACAGACACGAATCTTATTGGCTCTCGCTCAGCAACTCACTCTTCCACATCTTTCAAAAGTGTGTACAGGGCGGGGACTGCTTTTAAACTGTGTGTTGACAAGCACGTTAAGGTGGAGGTTGACCTCTGGGATTTTGCTCTTGGGGACTTCCTCACTGAGTTATAACTAAATGACAGGCCATTGATGTCTATCTGTGTCACGTGGGCTGATAAGGTGAAAACAGTCACAGAGGTGTGTGTATGCAGGAGTGTGTGTGAGGGAGAGCGACTGTTAATGCAAAAATTCAAGTGAACTGTAGCTGTCTCCTACTCTCTATCTGTGTCTGTTCGCCCTAGATAGCACACAGTCATTAACGCCCTTTGTGTGTGTGTGTGTGTGTGTGTGTGTGTGTGTGTGTGTGTGTGTGTGTGTGTGTTGACATTACTGAACCTGCCCCTGTTTACCTTTCAGTGTTTGAAAGCACAGCGCCATTCTCTTGCCTACTGTATGCAGAGTAAACACTGCATGCACACGCACACACACACTACATTTGGCATTGTGGCTTATTTGCCTCGGGACTATTGTGTTGTGCCAGCCAGAACAGGATTGAATGGAGGGGAACTAAACAATACAGTAGATATAATCTCTCCCTCTCTCTCTCCTGTGTAAAAACCACTGCAGCACCTTTCAGAGCTCAGTCGATCTGGACACACCGTGCCTTCACCTACAGCGAGGCCCGACACACTCCTACAGCACAGAGGACGAACACTTGACAAGATACAATACAGTGACCTCCAGCAGTTAGACGGCACCTGATCCCACATCCTTCAAAGAAAAGGGAACCTGACTCTGGGACAGGAAAAAGGAGCGATCATACCCCACCGCTGAAACACGACCCACTGGACGGAGAGACAGAGGGGCTGACGGTCGTCTCTGACACCCGTGGACAAGAGGCAGGATGCTGGCCAAAATCCTTGAGGACATGTGGGTGGAACCCGAGGTGCTGGAGGCCCTCAGCGAGGAGCAGAAGAGGATCCTCTTCTTGAAAATGAGAGAGGAGCAGGTTCGCCGCTGGGCAGAGCGGGAGGAGAGGGAGGAGAGGGAAGGAAGAAACAATGAGAACACCAGGCCAAAGAAAGGTAGAGTCCAACACTGGCTTTATTGTACTGGTTACACTGATGGGAAGTAAATAGAGAACTCATGTGTCTCATTCCTTTACACCGCAGTATGAGTATGATTGGCAGTAAATCAAAAGAGGAAGACACTGACTAAAGTATCAACATAGTTTTGTACCAGGAAGGAACAAGGTTTCTGGGAAAAGTCACATTTGTTTTGACTGGCAACTGTAACTTAACAATGAAAGGAGGTCAAAGATGCAAGCGTCTCTAACATGGCCTTATTTCTTTACAGTAAAACAGCAGGGTGTCTCAACCAATGACAATTATGTACTGACTAAATAACAAACATTTTTAATTACCTGCAGCTTAATCGGACATTTCTAACATGCAAATATGGTTTCAGTTGTTGGAAAATATGCTTCTTTGCTTTCTTGCTGAGGTTAAAAGTACAAGATTAAAACCACTCTCATATCTGTCCGTTCAGTCAGTGTAAGGTCGCACCCTGCAGCGGGTTATCTTAGGTTTAGCATACACAGTAGACTGAGAACAGCTAGCTCCGTTTGAGAGAAACAAAACCTACCTGAACACCTTTAAAACTCAATAATCAAAGGAACTGAATGCAACATTCAGGGCAAACCTATGATTCAGAGTCCAGGTTGGGATTTTCTGCACTCTGCTCTCAACATGGAGCTGGCAGCTAGTCGCTAATGGTGCTAACTCAACAAACAGAGCTAACAATGGCAACAGTGCTGACAGAGATAATGTTAACTTAGGGGTAACTGGAGGTTGGGTGCTACACTTCTGCAACAACAGCGTGGGTCAGAACAGCGATATCAGCAATTAGCTTGCCAGTGGGATACACACACATTGACTCACATGCACTAACATGCACTAGTGGCCGGACCACAACAAAGAACAGAGAAGCTCACACAGAGAGATAGTGTAACTTAATTCTCTAGCAAATCATAGCAAATATTAGTTTTATGCTATATTAATACTCTAAATGTTGTATTCAGCTCCTTTTGCATGATTTATCTTGTTTATTTAATCCGTACAAAACTATAAAATTGATAAGTTAACCACTGATAAACTGAGATGGCCCGCTTTAAATTAAATCCCTGTATCCATGTCTCGTGCGTTTTGCCACTGCTCTGACTGCACATGTATACCATTTACCACCATTGGCGCAGCTTGTAGTGGGTTATCTTCTGTTTTAGAGTATATTTGAGTATTTAGCAGGCCTATTTCTTGGGTGGGCACAGTGACGTCCTGGAGCGTCTATGACGAAGCAAGGCTAGTTTCTCCCCTGTTTCCAGTCTTTCTGTAAAGCTAAGCTAACTAGCCAATGGACTGATTGAGTGATTAATAAAAGTGTAATTCCAAAAATGTTGAACTACAGCTTTAATCTTAGTTTGCCTTCTAAATATGCTTAGTCTCAGGGCTGTTGCTACCATTGATCCAGACATTTTTACATGAAAGATCTTTAAATTTGATCATTTCTTGACAACAAATGACTTTTTCTTCCTTGCAAGATTTACATCCTGGTCGTGTGGAGACTATGACACAGCATTAAGGGTGATCAGCTTTAATGGACACATAATTTAACAGTGGAAATAATTAAATAAAATTTAAATTCTTAAATTTTAAATCAGGAATTCACACAGATTTTGGTTGCTAGTCAAAAATTTCTTTGGATGCGTCTAGGGGGATGTGAATGTATGACCTCAGTATTTTTTTCCATGTATGCCTCATGCACATATCTCACACATTTTCTGAGAAATCTGCATGGAAATTAATTACTGTGTTTTATTCATTATTGTACATTATGGGCAGCATATATTTCAGATTTTATAAAAATGCACATTCAAGCCCTTTCACAACTAATTAATGACCAAAATCTCCTCAGCTCTGAGTGCACATGATACAAGCTGAGTAGTAACACCCTCTCATGTTACCAATCTGATTAATGTGTTGAAATGACACCCAAAGTAATATAGTCCACAGTCTTTTCATTGCTGTGTCAGTGTCCCTCTGCTCTACTTCTCTGTCTGACTCATTTCACCCACCCCTCCTCCATTTAAGGTGTTAGTCAGTCTCAGTGAGACCCGATCACATCCCCTGGTTCTGCTGCACAATGAGTGTGTGATAGACAGCCTCCATCAGCGCCGCTCGAATCGTTCTACAGGCTGAAAGCTGAATAAGATTGAGTAAGCCCTGTGGTTTGGGGCGTCGCCACACTTTAAATCGCATATTAAGTTACCGTCTTTGTTTACCCAATCTGTGCCATGTCACCTGAGAGTGTCCGAGTGTGTTATGTCTGTTTGAGTTACACAACGCACAATCCAGTTAGGGATCTCTCAGTCTTTGTTCGCTGTTTGCTGTTGTTGGGAAAGACTTCTGTGTACATACAGCCCTATAAATGTCACATAAAACACAATTAAACATTACATAAGTTTATGATGAGCTGCATCTCTGGTTAATTTGTAGGTGTGGTATTAATTAAAGCAGACATCCCAGTTCTTGTAAATGGCCTCTATGTCTCGTAATCAAAGTTACGTAACTCTTTATGTGAACATAAAGGTGTGTTGCACCCACAGACCATGATTTATGTCAGAGAGGGTCTTTGGTAAGGTGACATCAGGCTGAGACATTAGCACAATGTAGCCTTATGTGTTGGGTGACAGCACGCAAACACAAGTCATTCCCTAAAATATGGAGAGAAACAGAGCCGCCTTTGTTTGATTGTTTCAAAGAAAGAAATGTATAGTGGGTTCACTGTTAGGAGCTGATTGTCTCTATGGACTCCTACAGTATCTGTTCATTGAGCCTACTGCGACTTTTAAAGGACAAATCAGAGTCAGCTTTACAAAAGGAAAGAAATAGACAACTAAAAACAAGGACAACAAAGCTTAACAATGGTAAAAAAAAATATGTATAGATATAAAAATAAATCTACATTAAATCCCAATCTGCAGAAAGGTGTTGTTGTACAGCTCTTTAACAATTTGAAATTCCCAAGCCACACCCCAGTCAGTCATTGATGTCACAGCAGGTGTTTCACCTTGACGAGGTGTCATGGAAAACAACTGTTATCACACAATCTTGAGTAGGATTTATTTCTGCCTCCTGAGTCACGATTAGATAACAACTAAAAATACCCTGTTAATGTAATGGAATAAATGTTAGGGGATTTATTTCTCCATACTATGCACTGATGATTAACTAATAAAAGAAGATACAGCACGTACGTAATCACATAAGTTATTAATTTACAGTTCATAATATATATATATATATTATATTCATAATAAACAGTTCATACTACCTTTCTCCTCTGATAATTGATTGGTACGCACAGCAACTTTTCTGTCTCTGCAGTCTCTGAGTCAAAGAAAGACATAATGATTAAAGCTCCCTCTGAATGGAATAATCTACATGTTTAAAATATTTTTTTTCAAAAATGTCCTGTCTTGTTATTATAGGATCAGTTGTACATGTTCATAATCACACATCTATGATAATGCTTTGTAACTTCAATAGATGTTACAGACATCAATAGTTTTCTATAATCTATGAATGAACGATCTCCTGATTTATTTGTCTTATTTTAATATTAATTAATTGTTTTTTTCTTTGTTTATTTGTCTCATTTTAATTATCTTGATGTTATGTTTGTTGTTTTGGTAAATGTTTTGTCTAATTGAGCTTTCATCACAATATTGTCACAGAGGACGCCCATGAAAATTAGATGATAGAACATTTCCAACAGTAAATTATGAATATTTAAGGACTGTAAAAGAGTATTGCTCATCAGTTCTGTGAGTCAGCGTGAAACAAAGCTAAACAAGATGTTTCCAGTTTAAACTTTTGAGGGAGTTTCTGTTGAACCGCCTCAGGTCAGTTTCATGCTGCCTTGCTCACTGACAGAAATGAGGTCACCGCTACTACCTACTTTTCTTTCCTTTTGCAGTAACCCCACATTGTTTAAACAGTTTTCAGTATTCTGCCATTAATTGTGTTTTGCAATAAGAAACAAAAAATTTACTCTGATGGAAAGACAGAGAAAAAGAGAGAAAAAGAATAAAAGAGAGAGCTCAAATAGGGAATAGTTGAACAGTGAGAGACCGAAGTCCATTGTGTCAGCTATGAGGTTTCCTAAGCTCTATACTTATAGGACAGCACCACCTTCTGGATAAAAGCCAGAATAACAACCCATGAGACAAGTGCTTTTGACAGAATATTGTTGAGACAGAAAGCTTACCCATTTTGTTATTTATTTTCCTTTTCCTCCAGCTGACAACAAACATGTGAGATGGCTGCTTGGTCGGGACGGAGACGTGAGCGTCAGTGTGATCGGAGAGATGGATGAGTTCAGGTCCTCCAAACTCCTCCAGAGCCTCATGAACAACAGGTAACCACAAATAAACACAAAGAACTCCTTTAAAAACATAACACGGTATCAGTGATGATCAGTTCTTGGCATTTTGGTCATTCACCTAATTGTGATTATGAAATATAAAAGCAGACCACAGAACAGCAGCATCTGTGTGCTGGCTGAAGCAACTCAGAGCCTCTTTTAACAGCAGCAGGTTGAAGAGAACAAAGTGTAGTTGATTTTTAATTAAAGTGGAAATAGACACATTTTTTGCTTCATTTTATAAGTGTGAAATAAATATTGAGTGTCTAATGTAATGGCTATACAATAATGACATCATCAGTGTTTAGACTGGTTCCCTACAAGTCTCACTTCCACTATGCAATTCTTACTGCCACCGCATACGATCTCCCGGGAATATGAGAGCTCGATTTACGGCACAAAGGAAGTGC
Organism: Epinephelus moara; assembly: GCF_006386435.1. Lineage (NCBI taxonomy): Eukaryota > Metazoa > Chordata > Actinopteri > Perciformes > Serranidae > Epinephelus > Epinephelus moara. The sequence goes on from NC_065509.1 coordinate 12,846,701, forward strand.
GTCAACCACTGCACAACTGAAACAGGAAGAGGATATCGCTTCTTTTGTCACGGTTGCAATCCATAGCTATCCCAAGTTATTGAGGAACATTACTGTAAGGTCTTTGCAGTTATTATCCCCAGTGGTGGAAATGATGGACGGTGGATCCATCGAAGTATCTGTGGAAACTGTGGTAGTTGCTAGGCTCTGAGGAAAACAGAGAGCAATCCAGTTGTTTTGACGACAGCGGCGTATGACTTGGATACGCCTGAGGGGAAAAAGTTGAGAAGTTATCTGTTTCTACTTTTATGTGAAAAAAAATGAGGAACTGCTACTTTCACAAAAGGCGTGGAATATTAGACTGTAAATTTGACTAATCACCTCCATGTCCACCCATCACATGCTGATAACATGCGTTGCAGAGAAAATCTAATTCATATGGTTTCATTTGTAAGATCAATTTTAAGGTCCAGTGTGTAGGATTTAGAGGCATCTATATATATATATATACAGTATATATATATATATTTAATTATGTTTTCATTAGTTCATAATGAACAAAAATAAGAATTGTTGTGTTTTCTTAACCTTACAATGAGCTGTCTATATCTGCATACAAAGCAAGCCGTCTCCATAGAGTGTATAGAATAATGGATATAGCAACCACGACGTCACCCACTCTGGACAAGAGGGTGGAGCTGAGAAGGAGTGAGGGGTTGCACTGACTTATAAACTGTAGTGATGCCTCGTGGACAGCCTGTCACTCAAGCAGCCATGCCCCTAAACATGCGCACCTTTGAGCCTTATTAAAATGTAAACTTATAGTTAGCTATATAAAAAGTCACCCCCGTACAGTTGTCATGAAGGAGGAAATTAGCTATAGAGACCAAACTATTTTTGCACTAGGCTGTGAACATGCTTATTTCTGCTGTAAAGTCTAATATTTTAACGTGGGGGTCTGTAGGGATTGACTGGCCTCTGGAGCCAGCCTCAAGTGGCCATTCAAAGAACTGCAGTTTGTGGCACTTACATGTTGGCTTAATTTTTCAGCTCCGAATGTTGCACCTTGGTCCTCTCTCTCGGAGTCCACTATGTTGTGCTACAGTAGTCCAGAATGGACAAATCAAACATTGGCTGTAGCGAGGGCCATTCGCGTTTTCGTGTTTTTGCATCCGCCGCCGTTATTCTCCTAGTTCTGCAGCCTCACCACTAGATGCCACTAAATCCTACACACTAGACTAGATCTTACATTTTGCATTTACAAAGGCCGAACTAAACTAATTCAAAGAATGATAAACATAAAAGTATTGTCCATAAGAGCATATTTTTTTCAATCATGGATATATAACTCATCCTCGTGTTTTTTAAACCAACACATAAGAACATCTACCTAAATAAAGTCTGCAGTCTCTTCAACAGATGACATAACTGTGATTGACTTGAGATAAGATCAACAGTGAACTAAAGACTTTTAGTCAGCTAGTCTCTGCATCCTAATTGGATTACAGAAGTTATTTGCCGTATGACTAACTGGAGGATTGATTCAAAGGCTAGGATGGCTGTCTCTGGGACTAAAAATGGACGTCTTTGTCTTCCAGAGTCCACAGTGATAATATGAATGGCATCCAGACGGTGGACTTGCGGCCAGGAAGAGAGGCCCAGCAGCTCGGCTTTAAAGAAGACGTCCAGCTGTCCCTCACAGATGTTAGCGTGAGTTCATGTGTTTGTATGTGGGTTTAAAGTTTGAACGGTGAGATGAACAGTGTAGCGGAGTCTTACCGTCAAATTGTGTCTCATCTAAATTCAGGATGACTCAGCTTCAGCACACGACCAGTGGTCTGAGGAGGACTCCTGCAGCACTGACGACGACCCCAAGGACCCTGCGGAGGACAGCGGCAGTGAATCAGGCGGCAGCTCGGACAACCTCAGCGACTGGACTCATCACTGCAGGCCCCATCTTAGTAGCCATGGCGACTGGCCGCTGCTCAAAGCCCAGCTGTCAGACGCAGAGAGGACCGACACACGGGACAGAGGTAACAAAACAAGAGAGGAGGGAGAGAGATGAACAGAAGCCTGATGAATGTGTTCTAAGAATATGATGAGTCATTTACATATTCTGATTAGATATATGTAAAGGTAAAAGTACCACCACATTATAAATATATGCTAGTACGTGTTAAAGTCCTGCATGAAGCCCCATTTTAACAGCAAAAGAAAATCGAAAGAAATCGTCAGGGTAAGATAAACTTTATGTAATGAAAAAATGAAATACAGGTAACAAATACTTTGTACACCTAAAAAAGTAAATGTTATCTTTATGCAGAATAGCCCCTTTCAAAGTGTTATAATATTGATTATTGGATTATTAATGCAAATGCAGCATGTTAACAGAATTAAATGTTGTTGCTGTAACTGTTTTATATAGTTTTTGGTAGTTAAATCTACAACATGGCATCATATTTGATAAACTGATCATATGTCCTGTCAAATAAATGTAGTTGAGTTCAATACTTCCCTCTGAATGTCGAGTTACATAAAGAAGCGGAAAAAAAATGTCTGTGCAGAAACACCTGTATTCACCTTCTGTCTGAGACACTCTGTTTTAGCGCCTGATTCTTTAATCCCCCTCCAGAATGTGCTCTGATTGGTCAGTGTTTCTGAGTCTTCTCTATCTGCACTCTTGGTGTCTCTGCACCGTCATTACGGTCAGAGAATGAGTGTAAAAGAGTATAGCTGCACTTTATACCATGAAAAGTCACTAATAAGATAATAACATGTTCCTGTAGGGATATGATCCCAGACTGGGGAGAAATCAACAAAATTGGCAGCGAACATTACATGTTTCCCTGACGTTAGCCTGTGGCTACATGTAGCTGTGTATGTAATGCAATCGCTTACAATAGCGTGCCTGGAGCAGATAACTACATAAAGAAATCTGTCACAGTCTGACGTCAGCTGGTCTCGAAAGTAGGAAAACAGTCAGAAACAGAGGATTCAGTACCATCTGACGCCTGAGGTTTTTGCTCACAGGGATTACATTAACATGCATTTACCTCATTATTTGAAACCTTAGCCACATTTAATACAAACATCCGACATTGAAACATTATATATAGATGACAGAAAATAAGAAAAAGCATAATAAGTGCCCTTTAGGAACCTCAGAATTGTACTGGTTTACTTTCGAACACTGCATCACAAGTTAGGTGTCAGAAACATCAGCTACCTGCTGACTGGTTATGGTCCAATAAAAGCATGTATCTCAATTTTCAGTTTATTTCACAGATAAAGATTACATTGTCTTAATTAGTTTAAGGTTTGTAAGATAAATAAACTGTTTGAAAACCCATCAGATTATTTGAAAATGTAATTTCACAAAGTTTAAAAAGGGTTGTTTTTATTTTTTGCTAGTGATAGCAAAGTTTTACAGAATAAAGATTATTTGTATTGGGAAACTAGAGCTGTTGACTAAAAGGACATCAGTACTGAATAGAGTAAATTATTAGACTTTCAGCTCGGAGGGAACTTTTTTTTTAACTCTTTCATGAAAGTTGTGACTAAACATTCAGCTGGTCGCGGATACATGGACAGTCTTGTGCACTAGTATGAAAATGTAGCTGTCAGTTAAATCAAAAATGAAAAAGTACATACTTAAACATATTTCAAAAAATGAAGTATCTAAACATAATAAATAAACAATGTCTATAAAGTCAATATAACTTAATCAGGAGCTACAGAAAATAATTATTTAATATATAACACCGTGCATTTGCTTTTTTATTTGTCATGAGAGGTATCTAAAATATTAAGATTTGGGAAAGACTTGCAAACACTGGGTTTGTTATGTAACCCAAAGGTTTATTATTACATTCAACTTTAGTGATGATGTCTGTTGGCATAATTGTTGATGCATTTAACATCTATGTCAGTAAATCTGGGGATTATTGTGTTAGCTCAGAGGAAACACTGATTTTAATATAACATGTCATACTCCAATTTTGCAAACTCACATTGCTGCTCTCTCCCTTTTTCAGAGATCGTGCGCTGTGAAGAGACAAAGTCAGACTATGGAAGCCGTGTGGCGCAGCTCAGGAAGGCGTTCGCAGATGATCCCCACAGCAAACCACCTGCCTACACTAAACCTCCTCTACCTGCCAAACCTGCTCACCTACAGATGAGAAGCACACCTTTGATCCAGTGAGACTGAAGGTGTGTCCAGCCTGTTACGAGACGACACTGTGACTCCACAGAGGCAGAGCCTACTGTACTGAGTGTGCCAAAAATAATGGCTCAGTTGGACACCGTTGATCCAGGCTGAGGCCACTTACACTGGCGGAGAAGGATCCTTACTTGAACCTGAGCGGTGAACTGAGATACACTTTTGTTAGGCCTCCATTCACGAGCCGACCTGCAGACAGAGAAACGTCTGCAGGGGTGGAGTGGGAGAAAGACTTGAAAGCTTTTCAACTGAAGTCAACCTGAATGATAAAATGAAGCAGCTTTGATGTTACTGAGTTCAAATACGCTCACATATTTTGTGTGATTGACAGGCAGACGCAGAGAGAGATGACCAGACTCACACAGACTATTGACTACAGGTGGAGAAACACTGTGGTTCATGTGTTAAATGAGTGTTAATGGTGTTTTAGTATTCAGAGGTCATAAGCAGAGGTTACTGGGAACTTAAACATGTATTCGCTTTTTAGGAAACTCATATCCAGGTCCGTTTGTGATGTTCAAAGTCTTTAAACTGTTTTAAATGTTGTCCATGTAACTTGTCATTGTACTGTTTTAACACCACTGACTTCATCCACTATAACAATCACAATGGTGCAGGGTTTGGGGATAAAATTAAAGGACTGAATTCATGGTCAACAATAAACAGACTGTAACTATCTAGTGCCTTTGTCTTGAGGGTGTTTTTGGAGCACTTTACAGTTCCTTTTGTCCACGTATGAACACACACACACACACACACACACACACACACACACACACACACTCACTGATGAGCATTTATCAGTAGCAGTTTAAGGTTTCGGTGTCTTGCTTAAGGACATTTTGAGAAACCAGGAAATCAAACCACCAACTTTAAAGTTATTTTTATGTGAATGAGTAACCAGGGTATAATGGCATCACAACTGTGATCTAAAAAGATTATGGGAATCAGTGTAGTATTTGGACAGTTTTAATAATGCTATGGCTCCAGCACATTGGATTTAACAAGAAACAATAACTATGAAGTTAAACAGCTGATTCTTCAAATTGAGGGTGTTGACATCCACAGGAAGTAAGGTACTGTAGCTCTTTATCTATTATATTTATACTTTGGTCCGAATGTCTCAACTACTATTGGATGGATTACCATGAAACTCTATACAGAGTACAGACTGTATATAAAGGTGGATAACATGACAGCTCCCGAATAGTGAAGCCCTCAGGTGACTGACTGCAGTATAGGTCATAAAGCCCGCCCTCTCTATGTTAGCGGATGGAACATGGGGCGAACTAAAAAATCTGAATACATGTCAAATAAATTTAACTTATAATTTCATTAGATAGTTCCTATTGCGCTGATGTTCAAGTGTTCATTTTTTTCATGAGTTTGGTTTTAATTATTTGTTTTATGCTATAAAAAGGGGTTTGACGTCATGATTGACAGCTGTGTGTGTGTGTGTGTGTGTGTGTGTGTCTGTCCATCGCTGTGTTCACAATCAGTGGCGCTGCTCGCTAATGGTCAGACAGGTGTATGGGCAGGAACCTGATCTTGTAAGATTGCCGCGTAATGTTATCATTGTGCTCTGGCTCCAAATGATGTCATCAGCATTGGTTGGTCAGCAGCAGTATCCGGGATATTATGGCTTTATTTTTGTACAGTGGGAGGAAGTGGAGACACATCGACCATCTGTACATACAGTTATTGGTACAGATGTTTATGTTCCCCAAAGGATGAATAAATGCCACTCGTAAAAAAACACTTGCTGCACCTTTTTATTGTTGCCAGGCAACCACCCTATCACCTCCTACCCTAAACTACCCATGTAATCTATCTGTTGTTATTTTAATTTCATTTATTTGACAGTAATTAGTAGCCAGTTACTAAATTAGACGTGCAGAGGGTAAAGTCGTATAGCTCTGGGTATCTAACAATCCCTACCACCAGTTTCTCCTCCATTGTTTACCAACTGTGAACTTGTTGTCATGACCACCATAGAGGGCCCACCTTTCAAATCATCGGATTGGACAATACAAAGAAAGCAGAGGTGACATGGGGTGCTTTTCCACTCAACTCGAGGAGTTCTTTCAGAGCACTCCGTCAAAACGCTAGGCGCCTGATCGAGGCCCTAGACTGTATAAAAGAAGTGGACATAGTTACTGTGACATCACCCACTGGTTTGTGGACTACTATTTTGAGACCTCAAGTTTGGCATTGTTAACGTCACCACCTTGATATTTTGGAGGTACTGTAGAAGTGACCATATTTGGACGTGAGGGTGGAGCTATGGGATGGATCTGAATGAGAACCTGAGGACACAACTGTGGTAGCAACTTGTCAATCACAAGGTAGCCATGGCTTATAGTGTACCCTACTTTATTACCTATTTTACTCTAAATGGAACAGTAATTTGTCAAATGAACATCATTCTGTATTGAAAAAGACTTTAAACTAGCGGTTGAAACCATAAACTCATAAGGAAAATGTTTACTGAGGTAATAACTTCAAGTGAGAAGTAGAGTCATTTTCATACTGACTTCTTTTTGCAACCAGTGAAGTCGCCCCCTGCTGGCCATTAGGAAGACACTGCACTGGCTTCACCCTTCAAATCCAGAGATAACCCCTTTATTTTAGCATGCTGCCATTACCATTTAGCTCAAAGCATGACTGTATACTTTTAGTGTTGCTTTACAAAGTTCAGTGATTTTAATGGATCAAAAATAATGAGATAGATAAGGATAAACTTTAATGACGTTATACAACTTAATTGACCTTGTAGGTTCATTCTTGACCTTGGAAATAGCAGTTCTCATCTCAAGGTCTAGTTAATTGGTTTTTCAAGAGCTATCAGCCAAATCTCACAACTGCTACCATGTGACTGAAAATACTCCCGTGTTAGGATAACACACACACAAAAAAAAAACATCTTCATGACAACAGAAACAACAGATATCATACTTGTGGCTGAATGCTCGGAATACAAGATGATTTTTTTTTTTTCTTAATCAAACATCATTTAATATTTGTTATCCAACTTTGTTAAACATCAACAGACACATTCACTGTTAGCATCCTCACTTCCTGCTTGTTCTGGGGCCTTTCCCTTCAGTCTGGACTTCAGTTAGTGAAACATGTGATCATTTGGACTGAGCCAGGGGACAGGGCATGGTCAGGTGACAGACTTGGCAAGGCAAGAAAATTACACTTTTTCTCCCTTAAAAGCGGCCATGTTTAACCTGATGACTAACCTGCATTGTGATCAAATTGGAGGGAGTGTGTATAAAAAGAGCTCCTGTGCTGGCTGGCCAGCAAGGATTCAAACACCCTCACACACTTCTACAGTTGTGAGTCAGCACTTTAACCTTGTGGTTATTGTTTCATTTTGATACAGAACCTAAAAGACTAGAGAAGGTGTCCCTGGACAAATATCGACAGACTGCACTGCAGCACTGAAGGGACATTAGATGTAAAAAAAAAAAAAAAAACTGCAGAGAAATACTAAATCCGTCTTGTAAGAACATGTGTTAGAGGTGTGCTTCGTTTCTAAGGTATGGAGTGTTTTAGCTGTAGCTACTACCTGACTAATGGGTCACATATTCCCTTTACTTGGTCACTAATTCCTCATTGAAACTCTGCTCCTGCTGACACTTTGACTTTTGTATTTTACCTTCTATTTGTTTTCCCTAATGTCTTTTGTTGGTGTGAGAAAAAGAACATATTCATGCAACTAAAAGACTGATTTGATCTAGGTTTTTTTTGTTGCATCTAACACAGTTTTGTCTGTTCATATGTTTGCAGCGTGTGCTCAGCACGCGGGGGTTGCTGATAGGGGACGACTCAGAGGAGTTGCTGATGGTGGTCACTTACACAATGATTATCTATTCAGTGGGATGCGTCAGAAAACAGCCCATCAGAGATCAAACGGAGAGCACAGAATGCTGATTAGCATGTGGTTTAGACCGAGACAGAGGGCAAGACGCCCGGGGAGACAGAGCAAATGGGAGTCAGGTCACGGGAAGCAACACGTCAGAGCCAACTCAAAAGAACTCCTCGCATTCCCTCACCACCTCCACACCCTCAGCCTCTGTGTATGTGCTGCTGTATGTGAGCAAAGAGCGTACGTGTCTGTGTGTGCGTGCATGTGTGTGTGTGTGTGTGTCCACCCATATTTCTTGAATCATGTGACTTGACACGAGCAGTCATGCACAGTGTGAAAAGCCCCACTATATATAGTAGGACAGTGTTGGGTTTCCCAGCAAAGCATTGTAGGAGACCGCTCATCTTTGTCCCCTAAGAAAGCGCATGCTGCTGACTTGTAATGTTTCTATTTACTGTAGGTGTTAAGAGTCCACCGGTGCCCCTGTTTATATTCTGTCCAGCCTGAAAGGTGAAATTAGGACACGAGAAGCACTAGTGTTTGTGCTCCTCATGTGTTGACTAAGCGCCTGCATGAAGTTAAACTTCAAAGAATATAACAAGGATTAGATATGTCTGAGACCAATAAAACGTACTGTCTGTATCTTATCTCGTTTTCTGAATGAAGTCATTGTGAAGAGATACAACGAGTCAGAAGATCAGTCAGTCCGTCAGCAGCTCTGCATTCAGCGAATAACAACACCTCAGTAGTGATGTCATTAGATTTGGCACTTAGGGGCAATGGTTTTCAAATTTGTACCCTCAGTGTTGGCCAGTTATTGAGTAAAGCCTCAGGGTGAGACAAGATAAACTGTCTGAAGTGTTTAACTGTTAATGTGAGCATTAAATTCAAGTCAGAGATTGTATGATTGGTTACCATGTGTGCAGTGTTTTCTTTCTCACATTCACTATATGTTAGGGTTAGGGTTGGGGATTAAAATAGTGTGCACTGACAAGTGAATTAAAGTTAAGTAATATACCCTTTCAGATTTCCAAACATTAAAGTCTTCCAAATTCAAAACAGCCTATTTCAAATCCGAAAAGTGTCGTATCCTCCAAGCCTGCTCTCACTGAAAAAGGATACTTATTTTTACAAAAATGCATCATGCTTTATGTACGTCAAAAAGTTGCAAACCGTTTGCCTGTAGCATTTTTTTTACAGAAAAGAAACCAAAAAATATGATTATCCCTAACCTTAAAGGGGCTCTACACAAAAATACAGAGCACATGAATTGTCTGGACATGGTTGTCAACATGGAGGTGGGTGAGCTGGTGGCTAGCTGCTAACAGTGCTAATACTATAAACAGCGCTAAACAACGGCAACAGTGCTGACAGTTAACATTGTTAACCAGGGGGAAAAGCCCCTTTCCCACTGCACAAAAAACCTGCTAACATCTGCTAACATCTGGCCTCTGAATGCAGTGGGAAAGGTTTTAATGGACATTCACACCCAGGTCAAATGACTCTGCAGTAGTGACGCTTCAGTCAGCATTGATGGGAACACAACACCCAGGTGAGCATGCTAATTTTAGCTCCTTTAGCGCCGAGATGCGATGACGGGCACACAAAACACTGTCCATCTTGGCCCAAGCAGCACTCAAACATCATTCCAAATTAGTCTGCACTGAGTTTGAAAGAGAGGCTGAATAAGTAAGAGATACATAAAAAGAAGTAACGACCTTAAAGTTTTCATAGGCCTCCACCTCTCCCTATGCTGTTTATCTGTTCTTAGGCCTGTCTGTGACGTGGAATGTGACACACCAAAACACACACACACACACACACACACACACACACACACACACACACACAGAAAGGCATACTCATCTACTGCAGAGCCGTGTACAAAGCGCTGATCTACTGGCAATAGGAAATGAGTCTATTGCCTATTTTTAGCAGGTTTATCCATGTTTAGGGGAAAGGAGTATAAGGTGGGCACGACGCTTCTGCAGCAACGCTGTCCTGATATCAGCGATAAACACTGCTTGCGCGCATAGCAGAGTGGTGGCAATGAGCTAGCCAGGGATACACACACGCACGAACACACAGCCATGACCGGACAGGCTTACCATAACAAAAAACAGAGAAGCTCGGATTACAACCCACACAGAGACGTAGTGTGACTTTATTCTCTGCTCAGGACGCCATTACTCTACTATGTTTATACATAGCAAATAGCATTTTGCTGCAATATTAATGCTCTGAATATTACATAAGGAACCTTCAACCAATATAAGCTAACCTGAACTTAAAGGGATTAAGTGATCCTTCTCTATTAAGTGGGTGCTTGTGGGGGACAGTTTACTGCACAGAAAAGGTCAAACTTTTATTTTTAGTCCTTCGTATGGGTCAAGCTAAAAAAACACAGAATTCAACATTTCCCAGAATGCAATAAATAGCATCATTTTGACAGGCACTAAAATGTAAAATTGGTGGAGTTCTCCTGACTAAACCAGAAGTTAAAGCAGCTACATTTTTAACTGGCAATCAAAGTCTCAATTTAACTCTGATGCCTCTGTATGACCTACAGAAGCAAACCAGACCATCAGCGTGAAGATTTGATATTTTTATATTGTTATTGTTAATGTGTATCCTCGGGTCAGATTTCCTGCAAAATCCAATAAAATCATTTGTGGCACACAGACCAGAAGAGTCTGTGATTACAGGCAAAGTTTGGCAGTGAGTAGCACATTAGCCAGTTAAAAGGCGGCAGGTGGAGATTTTTCATTTGGGAGTTTCATTCTGTGGTAATGGCCGACGCTGGGGCAGGTTGAGCAAAGAGAAAAAGAACAGAATTGACTGAAGACCAAAAAAAAAAAGTAACAGTGATAGAGCCTGGGTGAAAACACGAGTCAACCTTGGTCTGTCATTCAACAGATGGAGAGAACTGTAAGATTCAAAACTGATCCTGAGTTGCCGTCTTCCTCCTGGACAGGTATGTCATGCGTCTTTTTCATTTAGGCATTTGTGAAACGTAGTGGTATTACATTAATATATGAATTTACACTGGTGGCAAACAAAACAATGTTTACCTTGTTTCATCATCGTCATATTACAATGATTAATCTTCAATAGCAACAACTACATACATCACCAGGTTGCAGTCATTCATCCTGCAAACAGCTATGATTAAAAACAGAAAAAACTATCAAAAATAAGTTGCATCTCTCTGTTACTTGCATATAAAACAAATGCACATGCTAGCCAGATCAAGATCTTTGCGATAAGGGATGCTGGTGCTCATGGAAACTGCTTTTGTCCACAGGGGCTGCCAATATATACACTATCAATATCAGCACAAATTTGAATGCTCCTTGTAGAAAAATAGATGTAGCAACATTTTTGGACTAATTACATAGATATTCATTTCAAATGTCACAAAATAAAGGGCTGACATCTGTTGTAGTTTAAAACAATTGTGGAAATGTGTTTCTCTATTGGTACATTTTAAACTATGCTAACAGATTGTCTCTGTGGATTTACGGCAATGCCGGTTTTACGATTTGTTGATCCACCACTTTGGTCCACACTGACATAATTCAGCAACACAACCTAGTTGTTATATTGTCTTTGCCACAGACATTTATGTCCGCCACGGGATGACTTTTATTAACTTTGGTAATCCAATCACTTTTCATCTAGTGCCACCATCAGGCCAGTTTCTGAATTTGTATTTAGTCCTAATTTGGGGACGTCAGCATGCTAACATGCTGAACTAAGATGGTGAGCATGGTAAACATTATACCTGCTTAGCATCAGCACAGTGTAACTGTGAACATGTTAGCATGCTAACCATCATCCATCATCTAACGTCATCCATAGGGGGCGCCACAAATGGGGAAGGGAAACGAAAGATCAAAATGTTTATCTTTCACTATTTTTTACGAATACTATTACTGCTATTGATTTGAAATATTACATAAGGCCACAACTACATAACTACATAGCAAAGCCTACTAAATAATAGAGAGGCCTTTATTTCTGGGCCCCCTCCCCAGCTCGTTACACTTTACCTGCTCCCTGGGGGAGATGGGTTCACGTGATGGACATCTAATGAACCCTGAAACACACTGAATCTTTAGCCCCTTTTACACTGCCCGATTTTCCAGGAATGTTGGGCCGTTTTGCCTGCCAGCTGCGAGCGTTTAGACACACAGAGGCAGAATGGGGAGTTGATCCGAGGTGCCCAATTTTCCGCCTTGTAGGGTAGTCATATTGGCAGAACCCTTTTAGTTTAAACAGACCAAGGCGGCCTTCCGCAACGGGAGGGGCTGTTGAAGACTTGTGGGAGGAGCTGTTGATAACGCCGCACCTGCGACCCACTGGCGGTGGATAAACAGGAAACAGCTGATAGCAGGAATTAGCAAGCAGCTAGTAGCAAGAGGGAAACGCAAACCTGACAGACACTGTAAAGATGAGCAACTGGGGAGACAAGGAATTGTGCGCCCTCCTTGTCCTTGCAAACAAAGAGGCCATTAACCGTCAGATGACGGGGACGGTGAAGAACGAGCCGACTTACGAGAGAATCGCCGAAGGAATGACCAGCTGCGGCTTCCCTCCCACGTCACTGTTTACGTCACACGCTGAGCTAAACATTTTTATACTTGCTCACGCCCCCCATTGCCCCGAAAAAGGCACATTCTGTATAAACAAAAGTAGGCAGGCGGCATTTTGCCGCACTCCCTGATTATGTTTTTATACTGCCAATGCTTAAAGAAGACTGATTGGGCTTTCCTGCAAATTTGCACAAGTCCTGTTTAAAAAGGGCTAATATCATGTCAAAACAACAGAAGCTCTCTGGTGCCTACTCACTTACCACTACACTACTGAGAGGAGTGTATGTGGAGAGAAAGACCATGAAAAACAACAAATCCGTGCTGAAATCAGCAGGAGGAGAGCTAATTGTCGTTACCTCTGAGCAGCTGGTGGACACAACAAACAGATCATGGAGGCTATATTGATTATTGTATTGATTATATTGATATATTGGCAAAGGTAAATTCTAATTTTCTCACGATGTGTTGAATGTAATCTTGTAAAATGTAGGTTTTGGAAATAAACTTGAATAAATCTGTATAAAAAAAACAATAAAGCTGTTTGAGGGAGAAATTTGTTGATGTTTTCACAGCAATATAAAACAGATATAAGAGAGGGAATTATTAAGTGTAATGTATAGTAAAAAGGCTTTCTGCTCATTTTTTAAAATATAACAAAAAACAAAGGACACACAAATATAAAAACATTGGTATCATCACACATCAGGGGGGCACCGGGGGGAGACTTGCCTAGGGCACCAAATGTGCTAGGACCACCACTGATGCTAATGATAGCATTTAGCTCAGAGCACCTGTGGGTCTAAGTACAGCTATCATGGCTGTAGACTCTCAGTCATGTTCATGTTAAACAAAACAGTTATACACTGAGATGGGATTGAACAGATCCACATTTGTGACATTCAGAATATGCAGCTGTTTTGGGATCAAAAAGATTAAATTAGAAAATAAATAAGCTCTGTGTTTTTCTGTGGAGTATCCTAAATTTGATTAAACATGCTTTCCTCAATAGCCTGCATTATTTGAGATCAGCAGGCAAATCGATACTGTATGACATTTCTCAAGTTGCTAGTCATTGATACAATTTATTATAATCACCATTTATTGTATTAATTAATAATTTACTTGAACAGTGAATTCATAGACACTATCAAAGTTAAAGCCGTCACGTGACTGACATTACAGCTCTGCTCATGACGTGCCGCTCTGATTAAAAGGTGGGAATCCTGCAACATTGCAAGCAACTTTTAGCTCAAGATTCACTGACAAAAATCAATTCCACATCATGAGGGGGTGTGAAGAGAAGCCATGATGAAATATCACTGCAGGCAGACTTTATCACCATGCTTTGCCTAACTTCCTGGAACCCCTGTGCCTTTTTTAAAATCAGCAGCAGGCTAAAGATTAACAGGATTTTGTGTACACATTACCTCCGCCACGAACAGCATGTAAACCTGCCTGAAGATCAAAATGTCAGAATGTTTTGGGAGCTAAATTTCGTTTAGACAGGCTGAGTCTAAATTTCTGGTAGAGAAGTCTTTCTTAATTTCACAAGGACTATAATATGTTATATCTTAAAGGTATTTAATAGTCTTTGGGTTTGTCTTTCATAGGCAGCATAAGCCCAAAGCAGAAGTAGATGGTGTTTTTTATAGAAGTCCGTCTATACTGAATCCACCTTTAACAGCTTTAAGGGTCAAAGGTCAAGGGTCCCCTTTGACCCCAGTGTCACCAAAATACAACCTGAGGGCAGATGAGCCTGAGCTTTTCAGAGATGTAAGAAGCCATTGTGTTTGGGCTTGGGACTAACGTGTTTCCCATGTGAATAAAAGTGAACACAAATGGATAACAGAGGCGTAATGAGGAATGATCTCAGAAAGATGCTGTTTCTGCAAAGCTGTTACACATTTTCTAACACTGGGGATACGGCCAATGGAGGGAGAAAAAAATCACAATGAGACACAGTGTCTCCGAGCAGACGCAGTGGCCAAAATTTCAAAGGTCTGGCTCGTGAGTGAGGGTCCGCCCAGCTCCAGCGCAGGTTGCCTTGGGCTGGCAGGTTGTTCCACTGCAGTGTGTGTGAGAGGAGTTTTTCTCCAGAGTGGGCAGGGCTGCTGGTGCTAACATATGTAAGCTCCACGGGGGTCTGTGACGGCACACACCGGCTATCTGGACAATGCATCCGTCATTAACCCCCGTCTCCCTGCGTCCCTGTCTCGCTGCGCTTCATTCGGCCTCCATCACTGCGCCCGCACTCAGAATCTCACACTCATCTCTCCTTTCTCTCTTTGTCTGGCCCACGTTATCTTCATCCCCTGCTGTCCATCTCCCCGTCCTCCTCCCTGCATATCTCTCTCTTTCTCTTTTCTCTCCCCCTGTGGCCTGCTTTTCATCTCTCCCAGTTTCACCCACTCTCTCTTACCCCCCTCTCATCCCTTCTCCCTCTCTGCCCTTCACCACGTCTCTTTCTCCCCCCCTTCACCCTCNGTGACGAGAACAGGGAGGGGGGATTAAGCTCCAAATCACTAGAAAGGCACCGAAGAGAGAGGGGGAGAGAGAGAGAAAGGGGAAAAAAAAGCTGCAGATCCAAGAATTTGAAATTCCCCCTTTGTCTGGGAGATGAAGAAACACTAGACTGTGGACTTTAACTAAAAGACTGTGTGTTCCTCATTCAGTGGAAGCGTTGCAATAGCATGATGTTGGAGCTCACTGCTTTTCTCCATGAGTTGGCAGTGTCCTGCGTTGGCTGGCGTGCTGCGCTTTCTCCCTCTCTCTCTCTCTCTCTCCCTGCCTGACAAACACGCACACACACAGACGCACACACATACACAACCCCCACACCCCCACAGATGCACACACACACACACACACACACACACACACACACACGCACAGTCCCTCTGCGATCCCCCTGACTGAAGGCACACAGGAAGTGCAGCCGTGGCCCAATTATAGCGTGACACCTCGGGCCGGCCGTTGCCATGGTTACGTCTTCCCTGCGGTCCCCTGGAGTGTGGCGCCGAGGAAGAAGGTCTTATCACATCAGCCATCGTTACGGCAACAAGCAAAAACCCACCCTGTAGCCTCAGTCCAGCTGGCTGTGTATTTTGTTTATAATGTGTGTGTGTGTGTGTGTGAGTGTGTGAGAGAGAGAGAGAGAGAGAGAGAGTGTGTCTATATATGATCTTCACTTGTGAATAAAAAGGGAAATTGCATCAGTGTGTGAACGGAGTGTTTGTGATTGTGTGTGCGTGTCAGGTTAGGTGTGTTCGAGTGCATGCACTGGACTTGCCAAGGCAGCGTGTAGGTGTGTTTGTGTGTGTGTGTCTGTGGGGTTGCGATAAGGCTCTCAGCCACACCATTAGGTGACTCATAATCCACACAACCTCACACATACACATGAACACACGTGTGTGCATGTGTACGAGCAGAAACACGGTGGCTAACAGACACACACACCCAATTAAATATGAACACACACATACACACACACACACAGATGTAGTATAAACCCAGCCTGTAGACAAGTGCACATGGCCAATTTCTTTTATTTCAAAAGGGCAAACAGAGCTATACAGTACAAGTTGCACATGAAATAATTTAGCCTAGGCTGAACTCATTCATTTCTTACTGATGCAGTGACGTCAGAACAACAGAAACAAAACTCCCCATTAGAAACAAAACATTTGGCTCCTTTTTTTTATGTTGAAACACAATACATCCAAACTGGAAAGGGATGTAAAAAAAGACATAATGTTTTCCAGATATTTACAGTCTATTTACAGCATTTTTGTCGTCACCTAAATATTGACACACATTGGTATCCTTCTTTCTCTCCTCTCCAATTCACTGATTGTCAAAAGAAAGGATGGGAACGAGTGTGGACATTCTTAAACGGAGCTGCAGCTCCTCATTAAACACAAGATCCGAGGATCTTTGAACCACAGTCCGAGTATGTTAACATGGTGTCCTGTGTGTTTTTGTCAAACTGCAGCTCCTCAACAATCATCCAACCAGGATCCTCTGACAAATGCTGCCACCACATACATTACTATCCGTCCAAGGCGCCGTTGCTTCTCTCCTGTGCCAGACCCAAAGTAAAGTCGGAGCCCCTTAGATCAAACCCAGACACTCTGCTCTCAAACCCAGGACCTCCCGGCTTCCTCTTCAGCTCCTCGCACTTCCTGTATTTACAGATCTGGTGTCCCCTCTTGCGATTGCGGCAGCTGCTGCACTGTTCGCAGTTCGTCTGACGCCGACAAGGTACGCACTCCCCGCACCTCTTCCTCTTCCTCCTCCCTCCGCTGCCCCCGCCCAGAGAGCCAGGAGAGTAGCCCTCGGCCACCAGCCCTTCGATGCCCTCAGCACCCATGGCCGCACTCCTCCAGTGGCCTCCCCCCATCTGGAAGCCTGCCAGGGGGAACAGAGCGGGGCTGAAGGGGAACCAGGCACCCAGGAAGGGTTGGAAGTCAGTGCCACATCCAGAGGAGTCCTCTTCCTCCTCCTCAGGCCCTGATCCACCTCCCTCCCCGTCCCCGTTCCCCCCCTTTGCCTCTGCAGCCTCCCTTTTAGCTGGCTGGCTGCTCTGTGCACCCAGGCCGGCCTGCTCTGTGGTGGCGGGGGTCAGAGCCAGCAGCCCGGCGCGCATCAGCAGCTCTGCGGCGTGGGCCAGGTGGAGCCCGCTGGGTGACTCCCACATGTCAGGCCAGGAGGGGGCCCGGCGAGGCTTAGTGTGCGCAGGCTGGGCGGCCCGCTGCTGGGTCGGGGAGGGCTGGATCAGGCCTTTGACATCCACGGCTGGGGAAGGGGTGGAGATGTAATGGGAGAGGCTGTAGGGGTGGTTGGAGCGCTTTAGGCTGGGTCTCAGTGGCTCATTGGGGATTTTAGCGCTGCTGTGGGCCTGATCTGGGGAGGAAGGGCCAGCGATGTCTACGGCAGTGGACATAGCAGTGGCTGTGTGTGGGGGTGTCTGTCCTAGTGTGTGTGTGTGTGTGTATGTGTGTGTGTGGGAGGAGAGGTGAGGGAGAAGGGGATTGAAGCCGATGCGGGGTTGACAACCGTCCTGCTGTTACTTCAGCCAAAATGGCAAGCCTTGGCCTGTGTCCCTATTCCCATTCTCTGCAGCAGCCTCAGAGTCCTGGAGAGCTAGAAATGAATGGGGGATGAAGAGAGGAAGGTTAAGAATAGAAATGTTGGAGAGACGGATACAGAAAGAGAGTAAACAGAGGAGATTAGACTGGAAGATATTGCTCAGCCAGCGCCACTAAACACTGTCAGAGACTCAGAGTGTGGAGGATCTGTGTTTAAAGAGAAAAACAACATATATGTATATCATTTCAGAAATAAACAGCTTGAATAGAGATGATCAGAGCCATGTATGAGACAGTGCATGGCTTGCCCATGATTTCCGCATACAGGAGGCAGTATCCCTTTAAGAATTTCACGGTATATCAATGCAATCAATAACAGAGCGACAACAATATGCAAAGATATGCGCATATGCGCAGGTCAAATGTGGAGCGCGCTTTTCAAATACATTTTGACGACTGCTGTTATGTGTGCCAGCCAAAGCTTAAGCTTCACGAAGGAAGACTAAATAGAGGACCGTAAAAAAACAGGCTGTCTTTTGTCTGGTATCGACGACGAGGAGCGAGGTGCGCAACGATGCGGTTGCTGTGGATAAAAAAAGACCAGGCTATATTCCATGTCCACATTTGTAGCAAATCTACTCCAGTGATTAAACACGGGACATATATGTTGTTACAGGACAACAGTGTGAAGCCTTTTATGGGTCGATTGGGAAACCCGATCGATCATTTCACCGTAATTAAGGTTACCTAAGAAGACGGTGCTCGACCGACGCCACGACGAGCTGACCACAGTCCGAGTGGTCGCTGCGACACGGCGCTGCGCGCAGGAAAAGGCGACAAAACCAAAACAGCGAAAATCAACAGGAAGTATGGGTAAAACGTCTCCCCTTACCTTCTAAATACGGTCCAAACTCTCCTGTCAAACATATGATGAAGTCATGAACTAATGGCGTGGTGATTGTAGTGTATATGGACGGCGGAGCTGCCGATTCCTCCTCCACCTCTCCGTCCCGGAGGGTCTGCAAACACTCTGCACGGAATTTGGGGGCGTCGCTCAAAATGCGAAGTGGACTCTGCAGCCGAGACCGTGGTCAGAGCGACCCCATAATATCCACAGGAACACTTGAACATACACGTACAGCTGTCAGTATCAATATTATAGGAGGAAAAATTAAAGCCGGCATTAACAGGCTGTGTGTCTGTCCCACTCTCCAATACAGCCTGTGTGTTAATGATGGGCGTTACTACCAAGGGATACCTATTATCACTATGTCATATAAATATTTACCCAACATGTAAACACAGCAACACTAATAAATAAAAACTTTTATCAACATTTTTTAATTTATTTTTTAGGACGTGGACATTATTTATTACAGCTGTCTAATGTTATGACAATACATATAAAGCTCCCTCCTAATAAACTGGCATATGAAAATTGCATTTACAATTCTTGTTTAGTGAATAAAATAACCTGTGGGTTATGTGTTAAAACATGGGATCTAGACTGTGAAGAGTGGAACCAGAATTACAGTCAATACCTAATTTATAATTAGCCTAATTTAAAACACACAGCTAAGTATACAGTGGCAAATTAGTGATGATAGGATCTTCATCTTTTAGTTTACCTGGAACAGCACATTTATCAACCACAATAGAGTGCAAATGTATCAGATATTGCTAAAAAAAAAAAAAAAAAAGTATTTTTTATTTTCAGTTTGCCTACATGCTGTTATAATATATTTTAAAAATGCACTATAAGAAAGGATAATAAAAGCAGTAAAATAAAATTAATAACTGCTAAGGGGGGGAAAAGCATATTTTTAGTCTTAATTATAAGTTGTATCTAAACCGGAAGTCCGTGTCACATACCTTTCCATTACAGGTACACTGTTATTCATTAAGGGCATTATGTTGGCCTCTGTGTAACATGTGGTGACATTAATAGTCGTCTATTCTTACATTTAAAAAAAATATAGTGGTTGAAAAATAAAAACTATTTGTCACGAAACAAACTCGCTCTGTGAATCACGTCACTTGTCTTTTAGCAGTCACAGTGTGTTAGCATGATTAGCCTCCATGCTAATGTCGCTGTGCTCCGGTGATACCCTCCCTCCCTCCCTCCCTCTCGGTGTCGAGCTGTCTGTTAAAGGTGACTCCTCACACGGGGACGGTGGAGTCCACTCCACCTCTTGTGAGAGCCCTCCGTTGCATCTGGCACGCAGCCAGATACCTCGTGCGTGTGTCTGTGTGTGTACGTGCGTGCGTGTGCGTGTCACTATGGGAGCAGGGGCCCACCGTACTCGCGTACACTGTCTGGCCTGGACTATCCGTGTAAACACAGCGTCTTCTAGTGGTCACCACAAATACTGCCACATCTTAAAATGGCCACTGGTGCTGGTGGACACTGCAGCACGGCAGCCCCCCTCACCTCCAGCCAAGGCCTCACACACACACACACACACAGGTCCCACTGCAGTCACCACACAGAGCTGTTTACTCATTATCCCTGTCCACTGTTAATCCATAAACACACCGCTCTGCCTGGCTGCTAACAGAGGTGAAGTTGTTCAGCAGAGTGCATTTGATCCTGTGGTTAAAAACAAACAAATGCAGAGTTTGGCCCCTGGCCCTGCAGCGAGAAATGCCTCCCGAAAATAATCCACAAAGCCGACAAATCAGATCACTCATTTAGTTTTATTCACAATATACAGAACAATGAATCAAGTCAGACAAACCGCAGCCAGTAGAAAATAAATCTAATGAAAAAAGCAAAATATATCCTTTATAAGCAGAGTTCTGCACACTTTACAGATTACATACAAGTTTTCTCAGAAAGCAGACGGTCACTGGTTACAAACAGCAGATAGTGTCTCAACACCTCTTAAGATTGGATATTATTATTTCATTAAAGACAAAAACAGAACTTAAACTTCTGTTTAATAAAGCAGCTCTTAGTGCAAAAATCATAACGTGGAACATTCTTATGTGTGCGTTCAGACTGTGGGGCGTGGGCTCTAGATTTTACTGTAAGGCCTTTGCTGAATTTAAATGAAATACTGGATTGACTGAGGCAAAGAGCTGCAAGTTCATTGTGTCTCCACCTGCTCCCACCTGAAGGAGCGGAGAAGGAAGGGGACACAGGTGACGCCAGACGTGAAGGTACGGTACCTGCGTGGTGAAATATTTCACTTCAATCAGGTCAGAGAGAATTTAAACTACACACTAAGTAGGCTGAAATGCAGCCGTGCAGTCACAGTACCTCCGTGTCTGACGGTGCTGATTGTCAAAGTCCCTTCCTTATCGCTCCACGAATGACCTCTGATTTCAAAGTCATGTCGACTGATGTAAAAAAAAATTTGAAAGTATAAAATCAAAATTCACAACATTTTCAGCACTTTGAGTTTTTGTTCTGGGCTATGAAGAATATGCACTGTTCAATTGTGACAGCATCATACCGTAACCATCAGTGTGACACTGCTATGATGATGATGATAAATTATTTGACAAACGGGGGTGAGGTTTAAGTGGCTTAAGCATCCTTCTTTTTGATGATGAGCGGTCCGACGTTGTCCCCGGTTTCCTCGTTGTGTTTGGTGTGGGCTCCGTCGCAGAAAGGGAACTGTAAGCAGAACGCACCGTGTTAGTGGGAAAACAAGTCGCTCTTATCAAGTCGACGCCCTTTGCACTTTATGATATGAGAGAACACTGTTAGCCAATGCTGAGTCAATCTCCCCAAAGTCACCTGAAGCTATGACAGAGAAACAAGATCAATGTAATCAGCTTTCAGGCAGACATGTTAACTGTATCACCCTGACCGAAGACTGTTCTTATCTTTATTCTAGTCTTCTAATCCCCAGTGGTTATAAAGAGTCAAATTATTTAACACGGCAAACTTGGGGCATCTAGCGCTGAGGATGTAGAATTAAATCATCTACCATGTGCCAAGCTTGTGGGACAGCAATGTTGACTGACGTGAAAACATTAACGGCATTATCTAGAGCCAGTGTTTGGTTTGTCTGTTCTGGGCTACTGTAGGAAAACATGGCAGACTCTTTGGAAGAGGACCTGCACCGTTATGTACTGATCAACAGCTCATTCTAAGGTAACGAAAACACAATTCTTATTGTCAAGTGATTATAAACTAATGAAAACACTGACATAAATATTACATACCATTTATAGGGTAGCAGCAGTAAACCAGTTTAAAGGTATACCATGGTATGAAAATCATACAGTGCACATTTGCTTATCTACGATATTGAAAAACATATGCAACCGGACCTGCATGTGCACATCTCTTTTCCTACTTAGACTATTTACACATACTTTCATTAAAAAAATAGTTTCAAGTTTCCATTTACAAAAAAACCCCTTCTGTTTTCAATGCTTTAAGGGTCACTGTAACTGATAGTGAAAATAGTAATCATGTCATAGCGCAGCGTTTCTCAATCCTGGTCCTCAGGGACCCCTGCCCTGCATGTTTTAGGTGTTTCCCTGCTCTAGCACACCTGATTCAAATGATCAAGTCGTCACCAGGGTTCTGCAGAGGCTTCATGATGAGCTGATCATTTCAGTCAGGTGTGTTGGCGCAGGGAAGCATCTAAAACACACAGGGCAGTGGTCCCTGAGGACCAGGATTGAGAAATGCTGTCATAGCGTATACCCTTAAACCAGGGTATTTACCGAGAATGTGATTGTATTAGAATATCTCATATCGTTGCAATCCTACTGCCAATAGATGCCCCTAAATCCTACATACTGGAGCTTTTGGTGATGCCTTAAACTTTGATTTTCCTTGTTCTTTATTCTATGTTCAATAGAAAAATTGCAGATCTTGTTCATGCAGAGGATTTTCCAACATCTCGAGGACTCCAAGTACCACTTGGGTCTATAATTTTAAAATATAACACCTACACAAAATGGTAGCTGCCCACTCCCTTCTTACAAAAGCTAGAAATCAGTGTTACCAAGTGCTTAATTTACTCCTGCTTAGCACTTTAGCCAACACTACTGACAGCCTCTGATATGGTTTGCGGAGCTCTTTGAGTTGAAAGTGGTGCTGATATTGATGATTTAGCAGTCAAAGCCTGTCTGTGACATCACTGACTGAGATGTGAACAGAAATGCAACATGTGTGAAAAGTCTGAGGTAGGTAGTTACAATAGTTTTGTACCCTTGATGGGTAGATTTGATCTCATAGCATGTCAAATACCAGGTACTCAAAGCTTAAGTGTAATTATAAATCCCTCTGAAGCAGCTGCTGAGGCCTGACCTTCTTTGACTTCCAGCAGCGGCAGTACACAGCCTTGGTGCCGATGTCCTCCATGTCGAAGCTGTGGACCACTTTGGGGCTATCTTTGCTGACCGATGTGTTCACCAGGCCCTTTTTACAGCTCCGCCCGTTCAGGTAATGGCTGACGAGGAAACCTCCGACAGCTGCAACCACCGCGACCGGCACTGCCACTATAAAATGCTCTGGAGAGAGACAGAGAGTGAGTCACGATGTGCCTACAGAAGGCTGCTTTATTGCCAAAATACACCTGTCTGTTTACGGCTCGGTGAAGAAGTTACAGCCAGTTTTTCTTTGTATGCTATAAAATGTGAGTGGACAAAAAATGAGAAACACCTCCCAAATTTATTGCAATTTAAATCAGTGTTACCACCAACCATAGTCTCCATCATGACCAGAGATGACCTCTCTGACGCAGGGTCAACAACAGGCTACACAAAAACAGGATTTACTGCATGTCTAATTTACTGGCTTGTGTTACACAGCAGTCTGAGTGACTTCAGGGTTTATGGTATCCAACTGCCCATATAAGCACTTAATCACTAATCCTATGTAAACTATGGTCTCTGTATGTTTCTGTAGGTCAAGGCTCTTCAAAGCCTGTAAGTCATAATTGCAGTATTTGCTCCACTATTTCAGCCTGTCGACATTTGTTTCACTAAAAACAAATATCCTCCCTCACATAGACTTACTGTACGTTGCATCAATTTGTGATCTAAACTGGTTCACACTTTGGTGATGCATAGAAACAGAAACTAAATCCTATTTCCAGCTTTCACCAGTTGAGAAGAAACAAACGAATTTTAAGGTTTTTGATGCCTCACAGATTTGTCAAATTTAGAGACAGACTTGTCATCCTGGATCAAGACTAAATCTCTCTCCCTACAGCTTCGCCATGTTGCATCATCAGAGGAAGGGCCTGTCTATTGGATACAGACAAAACTAAATTATGCGCGGTGCCTTTGCGTTGTGACCGTTTTTGCAAGGAGGATTATCCAGGTCCACTGAGCATCACATGATGTCGAGTCCTCAGACAAGAGGACCAGGGGGGCCTGCTGTCAGTCTGGATCAGCAGGTTCAGTGATTAGCTGCTTTGCTAGAGAGGCTAGAGGCAATGATAACTACGATACTCCTACAGTAGGTGATGGGATCGCCTTCAAGTATGGCCTCGGCTGATGGTCCAAACTATTTGAGTGACCGTCTAAAGTTGGAAACACAACATGTGGCTGGCTGACCAGTTAGCTAGCTGAGTGGCTGTTAGCCAGCTAACGTCAAGGAGCGGCTGTTGATACAGTAGCTAATGAGTAACTCTTTTTTAGAAACTAGATAATTATTTAAAGACGTGTATTAAACTCACTAGTAGTCTCCATAAAGCCGCGATGTAGCATACAAAAAAAATCTTCTACCGTACTGTTAGCTCTTACACGGCTCGGGTAATGTTAGGTCACAGACACGCTGAGTTTACATGGAGTGACAAACGAAAACACAACACGCATTTAATGCTACCATGCTATTAGCTAGCTTCAATACTTTACCTTTTGTTATCGTGAGTCCCGAGCTGGGTGCCTGGGGCAGCGGAGGCATTGGCAACTGTGGCAAAGATGGAAAACCTGGGGTTGACATGTTTTCCGTGGACGGTGTGTTATTTGTGGATAGCTCTCAGCAGCAAGGTCAACCGGGGAGTCTTATCTGAACTCTGTCTGCTCCACAAGCGCCGAGCTCGGCCCTCGGCATCCTACGTCACTGTGCTGCAGCCAATCAGGTGTGAGGAGGGGAGAGCGATGCGCTGCCAGAGCAAGATAGTAAACCTCAACGAACTTCCGGCTTCGCTCTAATGCTGTTTTGGAATACTACTCCTACAACTACAATATATCTCATTCATGTTCCATTAATGTTCTTTACCCGCATATTTTAAATATCACGGGTTACACGTTACCATTTTCGAAGAGCTCGTGCTTGTGTTAAATCTTATTTACTTACTTTAATTGTAAATTTCATTCTTAACAGTGAGAACAGTAATTTGATATGTTAATTTTAATTTAATTTATATACTTTATTAATCCCCCTGAGGGGAAATTAAATTTTTTCACTCTTGCTGTCAATTACACACAGGTCCGAAAGACACACACACACACGCACAAACAGG
Source organism: Epinephelus moara (assembly GCF_006386435.1). Taxonomy (NCBI): domain Eukaryota; kingdom Metazoa; phylum Chordata; class Actinopteri; order Perciformes; family Serranidae; genus Epinephelus; species Epinephelus moara. The sequence continues at coordinate 12,871,894 of NC_065509.1, forward strand.
AGCTATACATGCACAAAGTGGAGAGATGTTAGAGTGAGGGGGCTGCCCATGTAAAGTGACATTTTAACTTTCATCTAAATGTCCATATACTGGCTTTTCACGGAGTTTTAGCCAAATTTCACAGCCTCCTATAGCAAATAGTTTGCTCTGCTGGTAGTGCATCCGCAAGCTTTATTAATGAACGTGGGTGCATGATGATAGGTTTCCACTGGAGGAGAATCATCTTGATGGCTGCGAGCTTTGGCGAGTCCCATTCCCCTTTTTCTTGAACCACGTAAATGAGATGACGAACCACAGCAGTCCTTTGTGGATTTAATTTGATAAACTTCCCTTAAAAACTGTGTCCATTTTTTAACAACTATATGTATTAACACAGAATCCCAATAAACTGAAATTTAATGCACTCAAAATACATAAAAGCACCAGCAGAGGGCAACATTATGACCCACCATCATGGACACTTAAACCATTTTGAAACATCTGAAGGAAGAAAAAAAAAATCACTGGAAATTTAAGTGCAATGTCAAAAGGTGACCTCTTGGTCTTATATGAAATAATGAATTTTATTTTTCTCTTTAATTCCTTTAAACTCATATTTTAAGCTCAGTTTCACTCTAAACTAAGAGAGCACACACTGCAAACAGAAAACATGGAACTACATCTCCCATACTTCTAATCATTACTTCAGAGCAATTCAAAAGAACTAGACATTAACAGACATTCCCAAATATCTACTAAGTATTGAACCATCTAACAGTGATGCCATGTGGTATTGGCAGGTATTATTCATCCAATGAATTTCCTGTAAAAACAGGTCATAGCTGTGACCTGGCTTCATGTCCCCTTCCGACCTCTGCATGTCATCAAAAGGGCCTGAGAATGAGTCAACACAGGAATCATGGGTTTTTATTACACAGTTTAATCAACACACAAAGCTCAACGAGCCTCTCAGGTAATTCAATATACAGAGGTTTTGTGCAAGAAGAGTGGGTTCTCCTCGCACCCAGAGCCCAAGCCAGTCCCATAGCCATTTAAGATGTTAGCCTCTAATTTAACAATAGCAAAAAACAAAAAAAGAAAACAAAAAAAGAAAAGGAAAAAAATGCAACCTAAAGAGTTATGGGAGGGGGAGGGGGAGGGGATAAAAACACAGGTTAAACTAAGAAAAATAAATTGCTTAAATACCTGGTCCAGAACCTCCACTTTGTGAATAAAGAAAAGTTGGTGGTAGTGGTAGGGATGACATGGGGTTACAATTGTGCGTGCATGTGTCTATGTGTGTGTACAAAGGGGTCAACTTGGGTGGGGTGGGAGGAGGGGAGTTAGGAGCAGGAGGTGTGGGGATAAATTCAAGTCCTTTCATAGAATCCAACAGAAGACCAAATAGGCCATGTGCATTTTTTTCCATTTCACATAGCCTGCAATGATTTCTTTTAAGTATTCATTGTATAAAATACAGAGTGCCCTTCGACTCGCGTGCGAAAACAAACTGCTTTCTTGAATTGTACCCTCTACAGATGGGAATTATAAGGAAAACAAAACAAGAAAGGATGCAGAGTGTAAAAATCCCTCCATCTTATTGCCCCCCACTCCCCTAAAAAAAATAGGGAAATAAAGAAAAAAAAGGTCCCCTCAAAGTTTTACAGATGCTCAAAGGAATGCTTTTAGTGATTAACGTCTGGGGGAGGGTGGGTGAGGATGCAGGTGTGTGTGTAGGAAAAAGGAGGAGTTGGAGAGGGGGCCGCAACAGTCCAACCTGCATGGTGACAAAATGTAACGGAATACAGAAGTCAGGAGACGGGGCCAGAGGTCACGAGGGAGGGAGGAGGAGGTGAAAAAGGAGTAGGGGGAGATGGGTATTACCATTGCAAGTTGACAATATGTACATTGGAGGGTGGGCAGGTGAGCTGAGAGGCAGGAGGGGAGGAGGAGGAGGGTGGGGAAGGGAGACAGAGCCAAACAGAGGGAGAGAAAGAAGAGAGAAAGAGAGGGAGGGAGGAGGTGGGGCAGAGGGAGTTTTACAGGTACTCTGGTGAAGGGGAGGCGTGGCTCAAAGAAAGCACTCCAATGGAAACCAACAAGATCTTGTTTTAAACTTTTCATTTGTTTGAATGGTTTTTTGTTTGTTTTCTCTTTACATCTGAAGCTCCCCTAACCTTATTTCGTAGAGGTGGTTGGCCATGATTCTACCCCAACACTACATTGCATACTTTTGTGTCCATTCCCGAGCTATTTTGTTGTACCTGTGAACAAGCAGAGAGAGACAGAGAAAGAGAAGACAGTTGTTAGCTGTTTAGCCTTGTAAAGACCAACATGTTAGGATTTTGTCACATTTTATTACCAAAAAAAATCTGAAGGGACATTGCGACACTGTCACCTCCAATAATTTCCATGTGTACATCATAAGTTTTGCTGCTATACTTGCAGCAGCAGCAGCAGAGATGCCAGCTGGCTGGCAATCTACAAGGGCACATACAGCTCTGCCATCTTGCACCGATTTTTTCAGCAGGTTTGTTGTTATTTCCTCTTCCCACTGCAGCAAACTGCCAGGAGTCAGTGCTGCTGGCCAATTAGCAACAGGAAGAACAGTTTAAGCACAGATATGGCACAACCAAAATGATAGCCATTCTCACTGTATTGATTACGTTTATTAAGCTTGTTGGTGTGTGTGATATGTCGTACCAGAGGTTGCCAAATAGTACAAAGAGGCAAAAAAATAAAATGTCAGTCAAATTACTGCCTTTCTTTTGCTCCAACACTGTACACAGAGTATTGGTGGAAAACAGCACAACAGGCTGCACACCAAGTCATGTATTTAAATGACCCAACTACATAACTTTGATGTAATCTGAGGTCAGCCCTTTGATCACACAGAAGTAGAAGGACTTGGTGTGCCAAGCACCACCTTTAAACACCATGTCCGATATTCACTGTCTGGCTCACCATGGTGGAGTGAAGCCTAACTCGGGTCCGTTCTACGAGGAGAACGGTGGTTTTTTATAAGGTCTCCTGGAGAGCACGATCTGTGATGCCATCACCTAACTAAACCGAGCCCACAAAGCCCGGGCCCTACTGCCTGTGTGAGTGGCACATGACAACTTCCTTTGCTGATCTGCTGCAGTTCGCACACTTACAGTGTTCACACAGACAGTGTTGCTGCAGTGGTACTGCTGCAGCTCTGGCAGCTAGTTCAACTACTGTATTTCCACAATTAAAAGTCGGTCTTTTGACAACATGGTCCTGCACATATTTCACAATAAAAAGCTTTTTTGTGAACAAATGAAGGGAGTTGTCCACAGAAACGTTGTCAAAGGGCTTTTATTTTGTAGTGGAAACACGATGTGAGTTAAAAATAAATATTTATATTTTCTCATGCCTGTGACAAATAAAGACATTGTACTGAAAAGTGGTATAATGTCAAATTGATTATCAAAAATTTTTTCACTTTCTATTTTTGCTGAAACCCACACGTCATGTGGAAAAAGTAGGTTAGACTCCTGTTCTCTAGATGCTCTGCAGCTGAGTAGCAGCCATGCCGCGTCTGAGCAATGCTGCTCCCGCAGACAGTGTGGCCTGGGCGTAGGAGGAAGACTGTGACCTTTGTGAATGTGGTGTATACTCTGAATACGCAGGGACGCACTCTGTACGGCTTCATTGGATAAAAAGATCAACTGGTAATTAATAGTCACACAATACCAGGGTATTTAATGTGCTGTAAATGAATTTATTAATTTATTTGGCATATTTCCCACCAGATATTTTGGCTGCTGATATTTTCTTCTGCTGGACAAGTGCATGCAACACTGTACATTATGCAAGTCACAATGCAATATTATTGTGATTTTAAACATTTTACTATGTCACATTATGCAATATAGTGCGATCTATTACCTTTTCAACTGTAAATTACATTCCCAGAGGAAAAAAAGGGTCAACATTTGTTTTATGTAACAAAATAAAAATCTCAAGTCAATCACTTTTATTGCAGCAGAAATGTATCTAACTGATTCAAAATTGATTTTATTATTCTGGTAGGCTACCAAAAGTTTAATTCGTATGTGCAATATTAATTAGATAATCAGATAGACACTTGGTGACCGAGGATCAAAACAATATTGCCACACAAATGTATTGTTTTTTTGCCCCCTACTCCTAACTGTAACTGGGCAGAGGCTGTGAGTAATTTATATTACATAATCGTGTGTAAGGAAGAGAGGAAAAATATCAGCAATAATGCTGAGTATTGATAAAAAAAAAAAAATCTTTGGATAAGAAAATGCATGAACCACAGACACATATCAAATCTAAGAGCTCAGTAGAGGATTATTTTATCAATTAATCACATTTTTGTATATTACCATTTTGAACAGCTGCATCTTGCTATCAAATCTTTCACCAACAAATAAATCACACTGAAGTGCAAACTGAACTGTAGCAACTGTGCAGCTGCAGCAATCTAACATTTCATGCTCAAATTGTATGGATCAATTGCCCAGCCATGATGTGGGTTCTCACAGATAAAGGGACACTTTGCCAGTTTTCATCCAGCTTTGTATCACATATCAGTGTGGGTAGTATGTGTAAATGGATTGTGGTAAACTTCCCCCCCAACTTGCCAGGGCCCAGATCTCCCTGCTCATTTGCAACAAAAAACCGCCAAATGACGCGTTTTGATTTTAGCATTTTAGGTAACTGTCACACTGCAATTCAAGATCGTTTGTTACCAGTTGGCCACCAAATAGGTTTCCGACAAGCCAAAACCAAGAACCGCTCAACTTGCATTACATCACCCAACAGCAAAAGCATTTATTGGTCCAGTGCAGCACAGTGCATTCTGGTAGTTGTAGGGTTTCTACCTCTTGAGCAAAAGCGAATTCCACAGCCCTTTTTCTTTGTTATCTCTGGTCATACAGCACCAGTGTCAAAGGTATTTGCATCTTTGTTCTGCACAGACAGCCTAGTAAGGTTTATTCAAACAAGACCGCTGCATCCCCAGTGTTGTAAAAAGAGAAAAAGGCAGCAATACTTTGTGCAATTCTACTGTTAATGGAAGAACACAAAGAAAATACGGCACCATAGATGACTGGAAGATGTAGACAATGCAACTATAATATCTCCAGTGAAGTTCAGTTTTATATCACAGCAGTCTCGCGACTACAGTTTTAGCCACAACAGGTAAAATATTACTCCAGTATATTAGAACAAGCTCAACACATTTAATAACAAATCTTGTAAAGGCCAAAACACACCAGTGCCGTACGACATGCGTCAAAACAGCCGCCCCCATTATTTTCTATTTACAAACCCACACGGGCGGCGGCTCGACGCACTGCGGCACTTAACGCTATTGTCCCATTTTTCCAGCGTCGCTGCCCTTGAAAAAGCGCTATTTTGTACTTCCCAGCCTAGCGGACTGGAGCGTGCAATAGAAATCCGGTTGACGCCCTGCAGCGCGATGCTTTTTGTGTGTGTTGGGGGCGGCACTTAACTCGCGTCAATGACAACGCCGTCATATGACGGCGGCGTCATATGACGGCGGCGTCGTGTTTTGGCCTTAACAGTAGCCATGCAGGAAATCAGACCGTGGTAACGCTCAAACTGAGACCAAGACCAAAATTTTCGGACCTGCCAGAAATCCATCTGAGAGCCGGATCATTGATCATTCAAGTGATTAACTAGGCACAGAGCGCCCCCTCAATCTGATCTGGCAGAAATTTACGTTAATTCAGGTGACCGATTCAGCGCTAAAAGCAGGCCTAATACTTACAATGTCTGTGTTACATTAGAACATCCTGTATGTTTCTAAAGCCAGTTTCCATAATTTAACCTGCGATGGCGCATGATTAAAACCAGCTATCCTTGTGCATGTTGGCTTTCAAACAATGTAGAAGTCAACATCACAGAAGTTTGGCTAATTGGTGTGAATTTTGTTAAATTATTCTGAAATCAAAATCAAAATTTTTGTTACCTCCCCTATGATTGCTGCACACTCTGTGCCTATAACAATGTTTTGAAAATCAAATATGATGGAGTCTGTCCATCAGTAGCCAGTTTGTGACGCTGACTGTAATCAGAACAGGCCTTAGCACAGCTCCACCGAGGCCCGTCTGACACTTAAAAGAATACCCCCAAAGTGACCATTTGTATATCAATTACTCACTGCTTGTTACGTTGAATTCGTTAAGAAAACTTTGTTGTTTTTGCATGCCTCCACGGTGAATGGAGAGTCCAAAAACAAGGAAACATTCTTTATGAATTTAAGTCACTGGGGGCCACATTTACCAGAAGCAATACTTTATTAAAACACCCTTTTACAAACACTCACCTTCAGCAGTATAATACAAGTTTTATTTATCCAGTTGTATGCGCAGTACTTTCCAAACACATGCATTTTTGCTAAAACGTTACCATATAAAACACTTAGGAGCCCCTAGGAGCAGCATACAAACTGACTGACTGTACTAACATGTTTTGAATGTAATATTGTAGCAAAAATGCAGGTGTTTGGGATTTACTGAGCATACAACTGGATAAACGTTACTTGTACTATACTGTAAGAGTTGTGTGAGAGTTTGAAAATGGATGTTTTGATATAGTTCTGCTGTGGTTAAACGCGGCCCCCGTTTATTTCAATTCATGAAAATGTTTGCTTTTTTTAGACTCTCCGTTCACCACGGAGGCATACGAGGAAAAACTAACTTTCTTCTTTCCAAAGCATCATGTTGGCAGGAGCCATGGAAACAAATCTGAATACACCCAAATGATGCAAAAAACAATGTGAAGTTGATAACTTACTTTTCCCTGTCCGTCTTGTAGATGCGGGCGATCTCAGGTACTAAGGGGTCATCCGGGTTTGGGTCACACAGCAGAGAGCAGATGGACAGGAGGACTGGAATGGACCAGTTTACCAATCAGTATTCACAAATAAAAACAGTCATTTTCGGAGTTCATGTCATTTTCCTTCAGATGAGCCTTGGATGTAAGTCACGCAGACTACTCATCACAGCTCTAGCGCTGTTGATAATATGTGGAATTGGGGTTTAAAAAGAAAAACCCTTGTGCATGAGGGACACCACTGTAAACAGCATGTCCAGTAATAAGCACTGAATGAAAAGGGCTAAAGCTGACATTTACAGAGAGAGTACTCCAGTTTAATACAAGGACCTCTGTGTGAGAAATGTTGCAATGTATTGTTTGTGGGAAGCATTTCCATCTAAAAAGGAAACCAACATGTTTCCCCAGTTCTTTCATTCTCGCCACACTGTTTATAAAGGCAGTAGCATCTGCCGTCTATCTGGAACCATATGTGCAGTTAAAAGTTTGAAGGCCGGTAAGAAACTAGTCTACCTTTGGAGATGGTGAGAGCCGGAGACCACTGTGATCGCAGAATGTCAAGACAAATGCTGCCGTTGCTGTTGATATTTGGGTGGTAGATTCTTGTGGTAAATGCAACCTGAAAACAGACAGAGAGAAAAGAAGTGTGGGGGGAGGGGGGAGAAAGAGGGGCAGGTGAGAGGAATAACAGGAAACTGAATGATGTAAAGCTTTGGCATGTTTTAGCAGGCAGGAGGCACTCTATGTGCCTCGCTGTTACTATGTTTATGTATTCTGTTTCTTTGTATGCGTCTATGTGTTTGCTTACCTTTGGCGGTTTGAAGGGGTAGTCTGTGGGGAAGTGTATGGTCAAGAAGAAAACCCCGCTCTGGTAAGGACTGTCATTCTAAGGCAAGGAGAGAAGCCCAGTCATCTCATTACTGACTGAAGTACAAGGATGGCAAATAAATGCCCACAAATGGGATATGAAAATTAAAAGCTAGGGCTGCTGTCGTATGACTAAAAGTTGTTCTTCTTTTTAACTAAACAAATGTATTAAGTTGTGGATTCGGTTTACTTAGCCCTATCAGATATTGTGTTTAAGTTGTTTGAAGAACACATAAATTCAAAGACAAGATTGCAGGGTTTTAGAGTAAAACAACAACATTGTGTCACCACATATGTGACTGTTATTTCCCAGCAAAAACTTAAGCAGAAGTAGTGACTTAATCAGTACAACATAATAAGTGAATACTTACAGGTCCCATTATTGTGGCTTGCCAGTGAAACACTGCAAAAAACAAACAAAAAACAGAGACATTGGTTATGAAACACTGAGAACACAACGCATGGCCCAAAAGTGTTAGAATAAATAATGCCACATGAAGTGTGCCTGTTTATTTGTACAGTTGAGTAACAGGCTCTTACATAAAGTGCAACCCAGGACAGATATTCTTGGAGGCGGCATTTTTTAAATACAGGGGAACCTGTTTATAGTGGTCATGGTCAAAGCAATCAACCACTTGTGTGTATGGGAAGACTGGGGACAGAATGATTCCTATACAAATGCTGTTGAAATAATTTGCTTTTAATAATCAAATAGTACACTTACAGTTTTCATTTTGGGTCTTTCATACATGACAACATTTGGGAAAAATATTTAAAACTAAAATCATTGTTTTGTTTTTTTAAAAAAATCTTTTTACTTTAACACAATATCTTGCCTCGCGGTAACCCGTCTGCATCTGGTTGGCTGCCTGAGGCAGATGCAGCATACACATTTAAATCATGACGAGAAAAAGAAAGTTATTTTCTCTCAATAAAAAAGCGTAGTCTTCTCGAAGCTTATGGCTGCTAGTGATGGAGACGGAAAACAAATGCACATCAGGAAAGCCCCTGTGGTTGAATTCACCTTCGTCAGGTGGGTCGATAACGTCTGCTCACGTAGAACCCATGTAATGACAAAGCTGTCCTGTACTTTAAAAACAGTCAATAAAATTCAGTAAATAGAAAAGCTGTCCATTTCATTACTTTATATTCATGTATTAATTAAATATACAAATATCAATTTTCTGCGCAAGAAAAAAATACAATAATCTGTTAAAAAAATCATGCACTTATAGTGATCAGTTTGACCTGGATAGGCGTGATAAGGGGCCTATGAGGGGTTTCCACAGTAGTAAATGCTCAACAGTCATATAACGGTAGCAGACTCACATTGCTTCTTAAATGAATAATATAAGAATTACTGTTTGAGCGGAAACTGCTATCCTGACACAAGGTATAATTCTAAAAAGCTTGGACAACACACATTGTGACAACAAAAACAAACCATCAGAATTTGAATTGGCAGCATTTAAACCTGTCTAATTCAAGCTTCCTGTTGAGGTCTGAGGACAAATGTCACATTGAAAAAAAAAAAAGAAAGTAAACCACAGCAATTATGTTACGAGAAACACTTTCTTGTAGTTTATAGTGGAGCGGTTTATTTGATGTTGGATGGCAGGAAGTGACATGTACAGCACAATGTTGCTGCTGCTGCTGCTGTTTTGTCTGTTCTGATCATGCCACACACATGCTAAAGATGCACAAATATGCTGAGTGTAACATCTTAAAAATAACAAATGAATTGGGAGTAAAGAGGGTAATTTGGAGCTGATCTCCATTTTGGATGAGTTTTAAACTGTCAGATTTCTTAGATTTGTTTTAAATCTTGGACACAAGCAGTTAGCCTTATCAATGCCTGTACACTGGTGTGATTTAATCCCTGGACACACACTCTGCAGAATACATGCAGCTTTCACATTTAAATGGCACAAAAAGCTGTTCAAATATGCCTGCACAGTTTATAAAACTGATTTAAAGCTAGGACGCTTAAAGCACTCATATGGTTAAAGATTTGTTGGTAATGACATTGAAAACAAGTTACTGGATGTCACTGGGACACAAGCTACATGTTACTTGTTTAATGTTAACACTAATTGTCTCGAAGACTATGTTTTTTATACATGAAGGAAAGATCTCTCACCACTGTATCAGTAAACCAGGATAATGTGAACCCTTACACGAGGTAAAATGGAGTTTATAACTTAAATATGGCAAATCAACTGTACCACAGCTTTCACTTTGCAAAACTGTGTTAGATTCACAGGACTATTTCTTCATGTATAAACCAAATTTCAAAATGCATCACCACCACAGACAAGGAAGTGACTACTTTACAATGAACACAGTAAAAGACCCTCACGTCACAGCAATTAAAGTTTAATGCTATGTTGCTTTTGAAAAAGAACAACAAAGAATTGACAATCAAATATCTACAAGAATAACAGATTGAGCCAAACAAAACGTGACTGTGGTGATGATGAAGAGCACAGTTTGGATTCTGAAACCATGTAATCCTCGTGCCTACATTGGGTGAGTAGCAACATATCTCTGTTACCTTTGCCGCAACTATGTTAATAGCAGCAAGCTACCTTCAGTCAGAATAGATTTGGCTCTCAGTCAACACGAGGGTTCATGTTTGGGTTACTTACAGTGAGTGGTACAAAAAACACCAGGGAGGAGTAATGCACCTGCCAGTATAAACATCAGCTCATTGAAAGTAGATCACCAGAGCAGAACAATAGTCATAAAAATATCCACCAATGAAAACTGCACATCTCCTTCAACATGAAGATGAAACTATATAAGCTAGTTAAAAGCTGTCTTTGTCTGTGCATTGTGCTGAATAAGTAAAATTCACAAAACTTGCAGCATGTTTATTCTTTGGCCTAAAGCCTTTTTAGGTCCTATTACATATAACGTGTCATATTTTATCCTCCTTATATATAATAAATATAAGATAGCCAAGTAGGTATGGTTGGGGGGAAAAATAAAATATAGATCAACTTTTCAAGTTTATGCAGTCGAAACCAGAATTTGGAACGTTCATTATATTGTGCCCATCCCCATACACACAAATACATTAAACAAACATAACCAAAGCTATCAGACTACCATAGCAGGCTTATTATACTATCAGAAAAAAACCATCCCAAATCGATTGTTGCTTGATCATTTTAAAACAATATAAAGGTCAATGTATATTCTAAAACACTGCCTGGAAACAAAGAAAGGTTTAGGATGCCTGAATTTATCATCCAATGAGACTTGTTCTTGTGGTTTCCACCATGTAAGACACACTAAAACTTAAGTCGCACCATCATGGCCTGAAGAACAAGAATATCAGAGCGGAGACACAGGTGGCTGGCTGGGATTTTAAAAAGGGAGAGCTTTGAAGTGCTGGTTGCAAGAGATAATCACAAAGACACACTGTGTACAGCCAGAAGTCTGCTAAAATACAGTAAATTGTATTTTTTTTTTCTTTCTTAAAACTATTAATACTTTCAGGGTCCTCTGTCAACCTACAATGACAAATTTAAAAGCTAACCTGTCATTTATTAATTGCAGTCCTGGTGGGATAATATAAAAAAGTATTAAGATGCAATACGTGTGATACTAGGACACCAGTTTTTGGACATTGACGCTTCAGTGAGAAAAATCCGCAATTAATCAAAGCTTAGATTAATGGTGGGGGGGTAAGTGAGAGACGAGAACATAAGTCAGGCTTTTTCTCCAATGGCAGTATTCCATTTATCCACCTAAAATATTGTGACAATTAGCCACTTTAATAGCATGCAGGTCGCATGAACAGGAAGCCAGAATTTTTCTTTTTTTTTTGCAAGATGGCTACGCTGTTACTTACAGTTCTCAGTTCTGGAAGCCTGTCACTTTTGGTCAAACTGTCCCAGTTTCAGTAGCGCTGGACTGCTGGTGACTGACGTTAGATGGGAGCAAATCAAAGTAAAAAACCAACACTATGTTTAAATGTCCTTGTCTGAGAATAATAATAATTAATGTTGATGAATAATAAACAATGTTTGATTACTATGTCTTAATTTAAGGGCTATTTGAGATTCTTGGGGAAATGCATATAAATAGCTCTTGAAGCATTTAAATACTGATTTGAATGGTGATAACCATGGCAACGCACAAAGCCTCGAAGCAGGTCAGCCCTATTTGATAGATTAAAAAAAAAATCTATTAGGTTCAGTATTATTTAATCTTAAATGGTCATATATTCCTGTATTATATAACAGTTGTTATCAGAAGCCGCTGACGCTAGTTAGACTTGTACTGACAACATTTGAGATTAAATATTTCCAAGGAAATATCTACAGTATTTATGAAATGCAATTAATCATATGTACTTTAGTTAACAGAAAAATTCAGTTCATGAATGCTCTCTGAACTTTACTTTTGGGTCAGTCTTTACCGGATAAAACTGTCTTACGTGATTAATGAATAAAAATCACAGTCTGCATCTACTCCCACGTTGGAAAACAATTACACACTAGCCACAAGAGAATTCCCCTTATATGTGCCCTGAAAGCAAAAGTGAAACAGACATGTAGCAAAAGGGTTTAGAATACTATGCTTTTATAATAACCCAGTATTTTCACATAAGGTAGTCCAGGTATTTCCTGGATCTGCTTGCTCAAAAAACAGAGCTACTTCCTTAATTTAGTTAAATGCACTGGACTCCACACACATCAAGTCAGCACCTTCACTGATGTTTGCAATTTCTTTTCAAAGTTTCAAGACTTCAGCATGGACACGTTATGTATTTAAGCTGCAGTCTGTGGTAATCAGAATATTGCAGACAATTTTTCACATCTAAACTAAACACATTAATCAAACAATTTAACCCAAAGGGGCGCTATCTTGGATGGTGAAAGATTTATCCTACATATTCTGTAATGAATTAGACTGTAAGATTTTTCTTTCTGTGTCATTTGTGAGTATTTTAACCAATAAATATTTATCTATGCTGGCTGAGCTGTATTTTAAATGATCTGGCATAAATAAGGGAGGGGTAAACCTGAAATTTGTTTCAAGAGTACCGCTTTTTTAAGCCCAAACATACACATCTACCAGGACAATGTCATTTTAGATTTTTAATAACCCATATGGGTTATTAAAAAATTTATTTTGAAAAAATGGGAAAAATGCAACTGTTTCATCTTTAAGTGAAAAGGTATTCAACTTTCCACTGCTCCTGAAAGCGGTGGCCCTTGCTGTCAACTTTATACTTCTTTGCTGTGGGCATATGTGCTACATGATTGGTGTGCTGTTAAGTACCTGTTTGTTTGCTTGTTTAGTCTGTTTATGAAAACACACTGCACATGCTACTTGGCGCATGCCTGCAAACGGTATGATAGTCCTGCCATTGTGAGGTGAACGGAAAAATGCAAAGTGACCTCGTCTGATTAACCAATACTGTGTGGCGGACCACATGTGGTATGTTTTTTACAGAAAAGTTGCCAGCTGTTAAAAATCTGTCCACAGGTCACGATTGACCCCAGGGGTGGCCTTTGGACATGCCTGGTTCAGATGATGAACTTACTGTCATCTCCTACTGGTCCTGCAGAACACTGGGCTGGTGGATCCCGTGCCAAGTCGTTCAACTCCTGAGACAAACAAATGACAAGTCAGTTGATCAGGTCCTACACAATATGGTGCAGTATTTCCACAAACAATTACCTGCATAACAGATATGGGGAGGCCAACACAAAAACATAACCAAAAATTAAAATCCTGGCAACAGATATTTTAATTATCTGCTAGTAATAATCTGATGGGTTTTTTTAAATACCACTTAACAGGCCCAGCATGAGCCCTCTATGTAGTTGCCTAGATCATTGTTTGTAAACAGATATGAAGGCCACTGCAATTACTACAAAGTCTCACTGCAACGGTTGCAACACTAAAAGCACTACCTAACCTCACTAACATAACAACACTACAGTAGCACCGTGAGCTTTGATTACTGAAGTGACCGCTATTACATAATAGCATTTCTCCAGGTAGAGCGGGTAGTACATGTGACAGCCAAACTGAGATCACGACGATAACACAACAGAGGTTTTACTTTCCCGAAGACAGTCCGGTGCACGGTGTGTAAGCTCGTTGTGTGTAACCCTGTGTAACGTTATGGTGCAAACGTTAGCTTAGCGTCAATGGTTGGTGCTCTGGTTCGACAACAGCAATCGATGTCAAGGCATAGAAACATGATGCTAGCTGGTCAGCCACATTGTGACGGACTAAAGTTACTACTGGAGTCATTAACAACAAGACAAAACACAACATCCAGCTAACTCAAGCAAACAAACTGTATAGTAATGATCTGCTGCTCGCCTGCCGTCACCAACATGGCATCAAAGGCGAACAACGCGTGGGGCCTGTTTTTACCACAGCGACACAGAGCTAACTGTATCACTAGCGTTTCCCTATACGTTACTCGTTTGTCGAGTATTAACAATTACAATGCAGAATACAAACAATAACGCGCATATTTTTCCGTGACAGCTTGAAATGCCTTGAGGTTATGCATTGCGAAGACTGGATAACGTTAACGAAAAAACAGGGATTAGAAATACGATAGCTTCAGTTAGGTTACATCCATCCTTATCCCTGGGCTGCTACAATTATACATAACGTCACATGCAAACATTAAAAACATCGAACATTCATACATTTAACAACACAGAGGAGAAAGAAATGATTAACCAGTGGTCAAAATAAGCGCGAGAGTGCCATTAAATTAGGCTAACGCTAGCGTCACCGCTAGCCGGATAACTTATCTGTCAAATCAAGGAGCGAGCGAGCTTAGGTAACTCTAACAAAAAATATTAGCTAACTTGACTAACGTATGGGGGAACTATTAAGTAGATACTTGACAGCATAAAACACCTACAAATAGTAACTTAGGTTACCGTTATTTTACTGTAAAGATGTGGCGTTACTGTAGTAAGCTAGCTTGATCAGAGGAACCCTTTAGCTTAGCCGAGTTAGCATACCACCGGGATAGATAATGTTAGCCAGAACCAGCTAACACTATGCCAATACCTTTCCGTTAAATAGTTAGCGGCATAGCTAGCTAAAACATTCTGTCATATCCAATATTAATTATATCGATGGGGAACATATGTGACATAACCAAGAACAACATTCATAACGGTAACTTGTAGCTAACGGTTCAGTTGGCCCATTTGTAGTAGCACTGGTGAACACAGGCAGGCGGCGCATTGCTGCTCTCACTGTCGTCACTCGCTATTCAGGGACCGTTAGCTGGCAGTTGAAACCAAGCCGGAGTTATTTAGGCAATATTTTTGTAGTATTCTCAGTTTAATAAACCCGACAGACCGGCGTCAGATGGGCAACCTTGGGATTAAATCCCTAACGAAACTGCGAAATCCCGGGCCTCGTCGTTCACTTCCTTACCTTGTGAATTCTTTTCAGAGCCATTGTTGTGCTAGCGCTTCTGTCAGGGAAAACGTGCGATTAAAATGGCGATTGGTATCACTGTCCGTTGATAATACTACGAGTTAGTTATCATAGAACACCGTTACTGTACACTCAATTTACTGATCGCTAACAGAAAGCACCACCGATAAAATTTCGAGACGAAACTGAAAGATAGAAGGGGTAGAACCGCGGTCCTTCCTCCTACTGCAGCGGCTACCAAATCACTGCGGCCTGTGTTCTGCCAGCAGCAACAACGACAACACTTCCGAACTCAACTCTTCACAATAAAAGCCCCATCGCCATTGACAAACTGACTAAAACATTAAAGGGGGAATATCATCCAAATTAATAAATCAAGTTTGTTTTTTCCATGGCCTAGGAAAGTTCAGTCAATATTTGTGAACATGAGCTACCCTCTCTCAAAGCTAGAAACCAGACAAGTCTCAAACGTGTGATGTCATCAAGTATAAAGTCTGGAGCTGCTCTATAGACAATGAATGGGAGACTGATTTTGTGGACCCACAGAATGTTTGTTTTCTTTTTTACACCCAAATGAGCTTTATTCTATTGTAGAGTTCTCTATTCTAAAACAGAAAATGTACCCATATACTCAGAACATTCCCCTGGTTGCACTCAGTGTCATCTAAAACATCTTTCGTCATCCATTATCTGTGGAGCAGCTCCAGACTTTATACCCAATGAAATCACAAAATTTGAGTTTTAGGATTCTAGTTTTTGGTTTTGGGGAGAGATGTTCGTGTTTACTCAAATTTTTGAACTGTCTTAGACCAGAGGAATAACATGTATGAACTTTGAAAATGGGCATAATTCCCCTTTAAGTTTACACAAAACCTCACAAATTGTATTTGAAATGATCCTGCTTGGCTATATTTTATGCTTCATTCTCAAACTATGAATTAAATTACTGTAGTTGAAATAAATGGCAGGCCCTCAAAATCAGTCACACTGTACAATTCCTCTGCAACTGTACTATGTTTACCCAACAAAAAATGTTCATTTTAGTGATACAGTCTCCTTAGGCTACTTTAAAATGCTGTCCTGAATGACGATTATGTGCAGTCTCCACTAAGAATAACATGTTACTGGGCTGCGAGTAACCATTATTTTCATCATTAATTAATCTGACTATTATTATCTCATTACTTGTTTGGTTTATAAAATGTCAGAAATAGGGAAACTGCCCACTGCATTGTTTTGAGAATCCGAAGTGATGACTTGAAATGACTAGTTTGGCCGATCAAATATCCAAATCCCTCGCACAGTAAGTTTGCAATGATATAAAATAGAGGGAAGCAGCAACTCTGAGTAGTTCAAAGAATGTTGGCACTTGAAAAATAAATGATTAATCAATTATCTAAATAGCTAATTAATTTTCTCGATTAAGTCGACTTATTGTTTCACCTTTATGTATTATAACATGTTTATTCATTTTTCAGAGCCAAATGGATTATGTGTAAATTATTTCGTGTGTATGGCGAAAATATAAAATTGCTTTAATGCCCTTTGCAACATTTTTTAAAATTGAACACTATGTTTTTATTCTGAAGGCTTGCCGCCCGAGCCGGAAGTCTTATTGTTGGAGCACTGCGCTACCGCTAGAAAGCCTTCCGCCGACATGAGCACGTAGAGGGCGACCAGTGCACGCTGGAGACGTAGTACTGCAACTGGCATCATTGTGGCTCCGGGCATGCGACGGCAAGGCTGTGTTCACATGGGCCGTGAAGAGCCAAAATGTCTACCATGCACGTATTTTGCATAAGGTAAACTCCAGGGAACCTGTGCTAAGACGGTTTATTACTACCCCTACAATGTCATGTACATAGTTAGAGATAGTGGAATGGATGTGGTTACACATTTTCCGATTCGTTGACTGTATTAATCGATATAATGACAGTTTTATAGTCAAACTGATGAAGTGCTCCGCGCGGAGTGATACGATTACAAAGACTTGTGATCGCGAGATCGTGGGCACAGGAGACAATTGTAGGCTCTTTGAGGAAGTGTAAGATAAACCAACAGTAACTACGAACTGTGCGTATGCTTCATAGAGCAACTGTAAGTTTTGAATATGTTGAAACGTCTTTCTCTTACTCCTGGAGTGTATGTCTCAGGGTGTTATGTTTGTGTAGCATATAGTGCTCCTCCTTCCGTTAGCATTTGTCCAGCCAGCAGGCTGAATGTAAAGGTGTACGTTAAAAGGTCAAAGCGGGTCACTGTAACTGAACACGGATATCTCAACCTCCATCCTCTACCTCTAATAATCTCAACACGTCGTTCTGAGGGTGAAGCTATAAAGTTTGAAGCTATTTTTTTGTTTATTACAGTGATGGAAAAACAAACAAGTGCAAACACCCTACATGCTCACCTTCAGTTCTCCCTGGCACGTGCCCTACCTGCAGTGGTGTACAGAGAATAAACAATAACAGTCCTATTCCCAAACTCACATGTTCCATACAGGAATACACACAAACACATAGATTACAACAATACTCAATACAAATTTGAATATTAATTCAGTCAGAAAAACACGAGCAGTAATTTCTATCACACAATCACTGCACAACTGTCAAATAAACTTGATAAAATGAAATAAACCCCGCAAATATTGCTATGTTCATATTAACATTGCAGCCCATAATATACCAGGTTATAGCAGGACACATTTATAACTGTTAATTTATTTGAGAACACATTGAAATTTAAAATAAGTTATTCCAAATGAATTGAGTCCATATATATTCAAGCAAATGATTATATCAGTATTTATCTCGTCATCTCTTATGTCTGATCACTTCTGTCGAACACTGCAGAAACTCTTAAGAAGTGGATCAATTTGTCATTGGTTACTTTTCAGGCCTGTTACACTACAGTAGACGTTCTGTATACTAACAGGCTGTACATGTGAATGTTTTCATCCTATTCATAATTGTTCTTATGCCCTTATGAAATGTGTGAACAGTTGTCAGATGAAACAAAAAAAAGCTAAAGTTGTGTGAAAAGGCCAGAAGGCTTGACACTGTTGCCATTTAAATAAAGATTTGATGTTATATTTTTAGATTTCCAAAGCATTGGTCTCTCCTGAAATCTTCACATCTTCCTTTTCATCCTCCATTTTTGCACTCGGGATCAGAATACATAACTCATAGCACTTGTGTTGGTAGCAGTAGTTTGATAATTAGTAGTAGCATATTTCTGTAAAATTCAGAGATCTAAGATTTCACACAGGGGCGTTTCCCTACACAGACCTTATTGGAGTGGTCGCAACATTTAAAGAACATTTCCACAGCATACATATGTTTGTTTGTTTGTTTGTTTTTTAAAGAAGTTTTTAGCATGTATTTTCCCATCCTGCCCCTTTTCATGATACATGTTTTAACAGCACTTAAACAGCATGTGGCAAAACGCTTTCCATCCTGTTTCCCTTATCCTCTGTATTTTTCTCTTGCATATGCCAAGTTAAAAAAAGTTCATAAGAGTTCATGGATGTGTTTTAACTGTAACAGCTCTTTAGTTCTGAGTTGTAACCTGATCATATGTAACAAGAACGTTTTGTTCCTAATTAATTAGCATGAAATTCACAGGTGCAACTAATGTCACTAATGACAGCTCTGTTCCTTATAAGTGTATCAGAAAGTCTCGGCAGTGAGCTACAATTAATAATATCAGGACCCTGGAACAGACGCATGAACAGAATATGTCCTTAGTTTATGTTAATAATTACACCTGTGCTTGTCCTGCTGTAAAACAGGCCAGTAGTAATCTTGGTGTGTAGCCTTGTTTTATTTGTCAAAGATGAAGTAACATCTGCTTACATTAAATTGCAAAAATGAACGCAGGACAACAAGAACAGTATTTGGTACAATGTTGGATTAAAACAGTTGCATGAGAATGAATAGTAATTAGGGCATATGGTTATTGAGACTTGGATGTCAGCTGCCTTCACAAAGTGTTTTTTTTTTTATTTAATACTGTACATATTCTAAACTTCTTAAATCTTTCCCCTGACATAACCTCCATATTAAAATTAAAAACAAAAAACTAATACTGAAACAAATACAAACTAAACTAAAACAATAAAGAAACTGAAATGAATCTAAATTAAAAACACAAATTAGGCTAATTAAAAATAAAAGCTAATGTTAACTATTCTGTCTTGGTGATCAAACACTTGTCTTGTGTTTAGATACTTATTATTCTATAAACCAAACTCCTGTCAGCCTCTAATATACTCAAAGTTTAATGCCAATACAGAATGCTAAAATTAGCATAATGTTAGCATTAAAGATTCCTCTGCTTGTGTAGATTTTTTTTATGTGCACATTTTGTATTTTTCATATTATTCTCATGGCCTGGGTCCTTGTTTTTACAGTAAAATAATTGGACAGTACCAGTGAATACTGGTGCAGTAGGCTATACATGTTGGTTTTTATTCATCTCAGTGCTCTTAAAAGAGCTATCTTCACATTAACTGAACACATGTTGAATTTGCAAGCAAGCATATTAGCTTGCACATACAACTTGCAACACTGTGGAGAAGAATTCAGGAAATACTAAATTTCTGTCTTCTTTACTTCCAACAATTATTACATTGCTCTTATTGGCATTATATTTGAAGTCAAAATCAGCACCGTAGTTTGAGCAAATCTTCAACAGATGTTGTAGACCAGCACTATACAAGCTGGAGATTACCAAATCATCTGCATACATAAGATGATTAATTAAAATATTGCACCCTGTATTGAATGCATTTAACTGTTAGGACAAGTCATCCATGGGTGCAGTGGTGCACAATGGTGTCTGCCATAGTTTCTTTTTGGGGAATGGGGCAGTTATTTCAGACAATAAATGCAACAGCTGGATCTGAATTGAGAACCATGCAGTTTATGGATGCATCTATACAGTGTCCATAGTATTGTTTTTGATACTCCTGCCATCAGCAATCCTTCAGGCAGGGCTCAGAGTGCAGCTGAGCCTATAGGTGACATCATAGCTGAATGTACTCTGAAACAGACAGAGGCAGGGGACAAATCTTACAGCTATGTGCAGACATGGAGGATATAATGTGCTCTGTAGTATGGCGTAATGTCAGTTGATTCAAGTCTGAGAGTGTAAAGCTGAGTCTGAGATGTACTAAGTGGCCACTGTACAGAGCCCCTCAGAGGTAACAGTCCTTTGGGGCCATCTTCTGGACAGACTTCACATTTTTGCCTCAACACATCTCCAACCAACAGTTTTATTGTCTGGTGTACACAGCATTACAGCCTCACAGTGTGCATGATGGATATTAACAATTTGTGTGTCTTGGAAACACAATACATTCATATTTCTATTTAATTATGTGATAATAGTATTATACGTTTGTGCCCATTACATCACATGTGACCTAGAAGACATTCATTTCCTCCATCACCGTTTAGCCTTTGTTTTATTCCACTTCCTATCTTATAAAAAAAACACTGTCCTGAGGCTCACGTGACCTCCTGTCAAATAGCCTACTGTACAGTTACACACGTGCACGCACCCACGCACAAAACACTCCACAGAGTTGTTGTTAAGGGGGAAAGCCCTGTAATCAATGCCTCCACAGGATGGCAGTATGAGTCTGAGTGTGCGTAAGTGTGTGTACGAAGTGTGTGTGCGTCCCCGCGTGTGCGTGAATCTGCGTGGGAGTTCCTTCTTTCGCCATTCCGGGGTGTTGCCAGCTGCACGGCACCGCTTGCAGAGGCGTCCTGGAGAGGTAGAGCCCTGCGCGTCTCTTCTCTCTCCAAGGCGTCTCTTCGCCCTCTAACCTCCAGAGTCCCCCCCCCCCNAACAGCAGCTAGGTATCCGCCTATCCTCCCCCAAAGTCACCGCAGGCGCAGCAGCAGGCTTCCCCCGTCCGAGAGAGCACGGAGACTCCACCGAGTGATGCCACTACTGCAGCAAGAAAAGCACCCAGCAACCGCGCATATTCTCGACGCCTGCCGGAGGACCCGACTCCACAGTCTCGGCCCTTGACAGAAGAGAGAGCCCCCCCACTCCCCCTCGGCTCCGTTCCCGTCCCGACTCCAGGATGTCCGACAGCAACGCAAGTCCCGCCGACCGGGTGATCAAATGTAGGCATGCCAAATCCTGCACGGCCAGTGAGAGCTACATCTGTGCCAATAATTCTAACTCATCATTTCTTTTTAAGTTTGCATCCCTGTCGTTGCACCACTGTCTCTTATTCGCACGTTTTTTTTATTTTGTTTTGAGTCCATCCCTTTTTTATTCTCATAGCACCATAATAAAGGAAGCCTATTTGGCTGGCGAGTCACCATGCATGTGCCTCTGAACCTTTCAAGGGAGGGAGGGGGTGATGGAGGGGAAGGGGGTATCCAGTATGATACGCCATAATCAGGGTCTTCCCTCGTTATTCTATTAGAATTCACCCCCTCACCGAGGCATTACCCCATTTTCTAACGGGGGGATGTCTCTTCCTCTATGTATAGCCAAAGCTATTGTGCGACACCCTGTGCTGCATGAGCTCCATTTACGCGCTCCACTCCTAGCGGTGGTTTCGTGTTACTGAATAATACCCTACAGAGACACAACCGAGAGTGATAGAGAGAGGAAAAAAGCAGGGAGGGAGAGAGGGAGATGAGCATCTTGTTCCAATGAAACATCAAGCAGTGTGACGATGACAGCGAAAGGCAGACATAAAGGTAAATAAATGTTACGCGTAACCTGCGATCTTTGGTGTTGGGGTTGTGCTGTGGCTGTGGATGGTGTCACGGGATGATGTTGCATGTAAGCAACGATGTAAGAAGAGGGAGAGAGAGGGAGGGTAAGATGCTATGGGGGACTTGTCACTCGGAGACTCAATGATTTTTTTTTAGCTTTGTGTCTTTGTGTTAATTGTAATGTCTGTAGCTGCACGTCGTAGTAGCGCCCCGGTGTAGAAGGAGGTGGCGACCACCTAGAGGGTGGCCTACATTAGCGGTCTAGTTTGATTTGTAGCCAAATGTGAGCCAAAGTCAGGTAAACGAGTGGTTTAAATGGCAGGTAGGGATGGCAACTTTGCCAGGCCGAGTGCGCACCGTCGGACCAGGGAGTTTGGTTTTCATTACCCAGGCCTGTTAGGTGAAATCAGCCTGATGTTCGCTGGTGTGACGTTTAAAAACCACGAGTGCACATGATGGATTTACGAGTCGTTTCAAGTCGACGTTTTCTCAGTAAGGCCTGAATGTCAGCGGGTGATTGTGCTTCTCCCGTGCGTATCGCTCCTCTGCGTCTCCGTGTAAAGGTCTCCCTGGCTTCCCCCTCTTGTTTCCCTGAGTGTCAAATGAGAGACAAATTTGGGTTTAGGGATGCTGCGCTGCGTATTCGAGCCCACTGCCCGACGATGATTATGCATACCGCCCTAATGGTGTTATTGCATCACTGGGTTATGGAATATTTAATGTGTTTATGAGAGTGTCTGTTTCTTCCTTTACGCGTAGGCGGCTATATAGGGGAGGCGAGGAGGGGGCTCCTCTCGGGTTATGATCCGCGGAGCTTGCACAGATTGTCGTGCTTATCGGGTCACAACAAGGCTGGCATGGCAGCGGCGCTTCCACGCACGCAGCCTGTCACATGCGACGATGCCTGGCTGGCTGTCTCTCCCACTGGCTCCCCTTAATAAACTCTCAAGGTCTCTCTGCCGGAAGAAGCGGAGCTGACAGTTGGATGCGTCGCTCGGGCATGCCCCGGTATTCCGTGCGTGCGTCGTGCTCGCTAGGGGGTGGGGTGGGCTGGGGGCGTGGGGGCTCTTGCAGTTTTTGCACGTAGGACTTGAGGACTGCATGTGCATAGCATATGCCTACAGTATGGCTTGTGCCTGTATGTGTAACTACATGGATGCAGTTGTGCAGGGGCGGTGCTATGACATCTGGATGCGCTGGACTGCAAATTAACACCGCCCCCCCCAATCCATCCATTAGTTATCTGCCTCCACCCCCCGTATCAGTAGCTCCCCTTCACATGTGTGTGTTTTAGATCTTCATTTCTGTTCGCATGTGTGTTGAAATGCAGTTGGCGCTCAGCTGCCTCAACACTGGAGCAAACTAAACAGCCTATATCCTCATGCATCATCCATCACACACACACACACATACACACACACATATATATAAATGCACCTCCTGTAACAAACATTCAGCAAAACAACAAAGCAATTCGTCAGTCAGGTGGGAATGATTTAGTATGTATGGAGCCAGAGAGAGATGGGGGCATCAGTCACAGAGACGTCACCTCTGGCGGATGGACTGTGCCTGGTAGTTCCCCACGTTATGGATTTTAGTGATATTCAGCAGAGAGAAGTGCACAGCCATGGAGCCAAAGGACAAAGCATACCGAGAGGAACGGACAGAGAGGCAGAGAGTGTGGGGGCGAGGTGAGGGAGAGAGGGAAGGAGAGAATGTGACAAGGCCATGGAGGAGGTGAAGTAGCTGGAGCGAGAGAGAGAGAGAGAGAGAGATAGAGGCACGGAGGGATGGAGTAAGAAACAGAGGGAGAGGAAGAGAGGAGGGAGAAGGAAAAAAGAAGTAGTGTTTCACACCGCTGAGTGGCAGGACAGCATCCTCTGACTTAACCAATGGACTTCTCACACCCTTTTTGATTCACTTACCATGCAAACCCGTGTGTGTGTGTGTGTGAGAAAAACCAGCAGGTTTCAGAGCCACAATGTGAGAATGTGACGCTTGCCTTAAAGTGTAGTTTAATAACTTTAAAGTAGTCTCCACCAAATGATGCTTTTTTAAGATTGTACATAGTAAGGCAGCCAGCATTTTGTAGAAACACAGTGTAAGTTCTTTTACTCCTCATACTACAATAGGGCCACAAGGATCCTAATTTATCATTAGTAACACAGAGAAAAGACATCATGCTATTAGTCTCTTGTACCACCATTCACTGGTGACAAAGGGCAAACCAATGTCCATAAGTCAACAGCAAGGAATCTTGGTCATGCAAAATTTGCACACAGTGTTATCTGCTAATAGACTGTCGCATCAGTGATACCAGCAAATGTGCAAACATGCATACAATGCAAACATGGAGGCTGGTACAGTAGCTCGACAGGGCTTAATCTCCCTGTCGATTTCCTAGAATCCTGAGGTCAGGGTCGAAGCAGGGTACAAATAGACCTGCTGAAGCGCACGCCTAGTGCTGAAAAGCTTGACTGACAAAAAATGAATGAATGACAGTGCTGAAGATCAATGAAATGTACAACACTCTGCCCGTGGTCACCCCTTTAGCCGCAACAATATCGGAATCAGAAAACATATGGTGGAGTTTTGTGAGTAAGGTTGTGCTGTGTATCAGTCACACAGTGTAAAATCTGGAATATGCGATAGCAACGTGATACTTCTCAGCTAATGCTTCATTCTGAAACATGAACACAAACATAATGTGCATCATGGATAATATGTAATGCATCACTTCCATTGTACAGCATCTGCTATATAGACTTTTTATGGCAGAAGCACAGGTGTATTTAAATGGAGAGTTCAGTGTATTACCTATAGTAGATGGTGGTAAGTTCACCTACAGTTTGGAGAGGCCACAGGAGCACCATTGCGGAAGCTAAGCAATATACAGCTGTGGACGGGGGGCAGCAGCAAAACATATCCATGCCATTGAGAAAAACAGTTACTTTACCTTGCAGAACACTGGAGCTGCTCGTCTACTGGTGCCTCCATCTGTTGGTTTGTGTTACTGAGTGACTTTGGTGCATTAAAGGGTTAGTTTGGCTTCACCAAAGTAACACAATAACACAAACACATTACCAATCGAGGCAGTGATAGACCAGCAGCCCCTGTGTTCTGTGAAGTAAAAGTTTTTCTCAATGGAGTCTGGTGGCTTTTAAGAGAGCACAGATAACAGCTTCAGGTCCCCATCGGAAAGGGGTCAAGTGAACACTTAGACTGATACTGATTTTTTTGTTTGCTTAACTTCTGTGGCAGTACTCCACACTGCTTCTCCAAACTGGGGGCGTGCTGAACGCCATCTACTGTAGGTCATACACTGACAATGGATAAGCACCTCATAAAACCCCACCTGAAAGAATCTCAACTATCCCTTGAGTTACATCAATGTGATCGCTGCATTCTATGTATCAGCTCCTCTCAGGGTCCTGGTGTTGTGCATGCTAGCTCACTATCATGGCTTACTGGGACACTTACAGAGCTCAGAGCTTACTTGCTGTGGAAAAGGTCTGTTGACACAGTTATCTAGGACTGGAGCTACCAGCCATGACAAGCTTGATCAAATAAAAGTACCAAGCATTTCATGGTTACAGCTCACTCTGTGTAAATTAAATACCTGAGACAAGCAATTTTGTGACATCACTTTGGGTTTGGGTAGCTACTGATGCGCATGTTTTGTAATTTTCTAAACTATAGATTAAATGCTTAACCAGTAAAAACAGCCACAATGTTCACTGGATGCAGCAGCCAATCAGAAGATGGAAAAAAACAATTGAAATATAGATACATTTGGTTCATTAGAGAGTTCTCCAAGGGTGAATGTAGGTGGACAAAAGATTCAAAATATCTTTCAATATATTGAAATCTAATAACCCTTTCTCACGGTGGATATCTTGAAGTGTCAAACACAGGTGTGACTAATGACATTGATCATGGCTGTGTTCCATTTAGTCGTTCCAGTGTTAGGGCCCTGGTAATGTGCATGCTGGCTCATTGACATGGCCCACTGGTTTGCCTAAATGGAATTTGTACACCATAAATGTTACTAGTTACCTGTGCTTTTCCTGCTGTGAAAATTCAAACTGTATAGCGTGTTAAAGACATACACAATTGCAAAAATGACAATAGAGTTGTATCAGCACATTTCTGGAACTAGAACTTGTTGCATCTAATTTCACTGGTGTAGCTTATAGAATAGTAGTAAGTAACATTTAAATTATTGCTTAGTTTTGAGTATAGCAACCAGCATATAAGCAAGGCCTAACTGCATGTGTTTACCAGTATCTAAGGTATGAAAATGATAATTTTAGTCATCTAAAGTTGGTTGTGTTCATTACATCTTTTTCTGTTAAAGACAAGACACACTAACTATCTTTGCTGATTTGTTATCACCCCTGCAATAATTCAGAAGAGTTTAACGGTATACTATACAGGATTGTCAAGTCAGTGTTCGTTAACACGCTCGTCAACGAAAGTGAATGTAAAAGCCAGCCCCAGATTCACTCTTGGCACACTTCTAGTGGGTCATAAGTGATGACTGAGAGGAATTACTTCTGTACAGGTCTATACATTGTTTTTTAAGGAAAAGCCTGCATAGTATATCTCTAAAACGAACACACCATCCAGCCTCAGATTTGTCACTTTTAGGATATTGTCTCACACATGATTACTTAGCATACTGTGTGTGTGCTAGCATAATGCAGAACAGAGCTACAAGCCATATGTCTTATCATGTACTGGTAAGTGCGCCAATGCACTAAACGGCCTGATACTACAGTGAAGACAGAGTTTCATCTTTTCAAATGTGTCCTCACGTGCAATCCACAAATAGCAAGCTAGCATAATTGGATTTCCTTGTTGAAACCAAAGGCCCAGCCCCACTGCCTCACACAGAGAAAGTAGTCCCCATCAAGAGATCTAGATTCAAAGCGCTAAGGTGATATTTATTGTTTGTGAATTGTGACCTTTTTTAACGTATCAATGAATGTGTGAAGAGTATTCACCAAAGCTGAGTGGAGCCATATCCAATATGCACACTTGCATGTAGGCACACACACACACACACTCACACACTCACAAACGCACACACACACATCACCTCTGGCGAGGCTCGGGGCACACTGGGCATATTTCCTTTTAGTGTAACATGCTGTCCCATTCCCTCATAGTTCCCTCAGAGTTCTGGGTGAGCTGTGTGTATGTATATGTGTGTGTGTGTTGGATTTTGGTGTTATCCTTGTGAGCCAGGGGTCCCACCTTGACAGGTCTCTGTGTGCCCTGTGGGGAGGGTGGCAGGGCAAGGGCTA
This sequence comes from Epinephelus moara, assembly GCF_006386435.1. Taxonomy (NCBI): domain Eukaryota; kingdom Metazoa; phylum Chordata; class Actinopteri; order Perciformes; family Serranidae; genus Epinephelus; species Epinephelus moara. The sequence goes on from NC_065509.1 coordinate 12,899,087, forward strand.
TTTATAGAGAAGGTACTCCAGAGAGAGAGAGGGAGAGAGAGAAAGGGATTGTCTAATGAGGACAGGCTGTTAGGGGATGGGCCGTTGTTTCTGTTCGTGTGTGTGTGTGCGTGTGTACACAGATGGTCCTTCATGTGTGTAGTGTGCATTAATTGAACCACTTCAAACGCATCTTTAGTCCCCCCCCCCCCACCACCTTCAAAGACCCATGGATCTATGTTAGCTGATCTGGGTCAAAGATGGTAGATAAACACAGACTCACACACACACACACACACACACACACACACACACACGCACACACACACACACACACACACAATATGCATGTGAACAGTCATATCTCTCCTCTCTCATACACCCCATCTTTTGCTTCCCCTCTCTATCCCTCTCTTCTCATTCCCTGCACTCATTCCTTCATCCTTCAGTTTCTCCCTCCTTCATTTATTCATGCAGAGACAGGCAGCGGGATGAACTGATCTCGATGAGATGTATGTGTGATCACTTTGGATGAGGTCCTGTAGAGGGCAACACATCTAACATACAAACACACACATCCATTAGTTGTGGTCGATGCAGCTGGATAACCACCAGACAGATACAGTCTGCTCAAGCACAGTATTGCCCTGTAATGAATTTACTCATAGCGTGCATGTAGCACATATATGTGATTTATTTTGTTTGTGAGTCTGTAGTAACTACTGTATGTATTTATTTTGTTTGTGAGTCTGTAGTAACTACTGTATGTATTGATCTGACAGCCAGTCAATTGTAGAGCACACATTTGTGTTGTTTTATACCTATTTAGTCATATTTTGCAACATTTGGAGGACAAATGAGGACAGATGGATCACGGGTGACTTCTACAGTCATTTCTGCAATCTGTCTGTTCCCGCTTGCTGTCACTTCCTCCATCCTGCATCATTGTGAATGGTGTTCCTGTGTTAAAACTGATGAAATATCCCCATAATTAACTTTAGCCATTAGGGAGGATGCACACAATAACAAGATGATTCTGATCAGATTCTGCTCCAGTTAGGCTATTAGGCCAGCCCAAACAAATTTAGGAGATTTGGTTGAAAGCTATGTCATAGATTTTCTCTCAGGCTCTCCCTCACTGCGCTGTGATGTGGAGATTTTTGGCTGAGCTGGCACCTTTGGCGCTTAATAAATTCCACACCAGGGAGTTCAGCTTTGGAGAGTGGGCCAGAGGACAAAAACAGTACATTAGGAAGAAGCTAAAAATGCTTTCACCTCTTCGCTCATCTTACACCCCTTGGTCCAGCTCACCTCATATGCATGGCATCCATCGTGTGATTGGTTGCTTCAGTGAAAAGGATAGTTCTGTTTTCACTTTACTTGCCTGTACTTCAGAAAGTGGAGTTCATTATGTACATCATCTGTACTCAGACGAGGGACAGCACAGACGGTACTGTCAGAGTGTAAAGTTCCCTCACAAGGTTGAAACACCTCGCAAAGTGTTAAAAATGCCTTAGAGCAGCATTTAAGAGAAACGCTATACACCATCACTTTACTCAAGAAGTGTGGCGTTTATGGTCTTCTTTACACTGCTGATATCTGTTTTGGAGAAATGATTTGAACTCACACTATTTTATCACTTTTCACCCATTTATTTCATGTATTTATCGACTGCAGGGGTCTTCAGCATTTTTCAGGCCAAAGACCCCTTAGCTGAAAGAAAGACAGAGCAGGGACACCTAATACATACAGTTCATAAAACTGAGTTACATATTATACTGGACCTACATTAATGTGTCAGAGGGCCTCAAGTGCTATGTATAAACATACCATTTTCTAGTGCATACAATACTAAACTATTAAAATAATTATTGACAGGTTCATATATGTGTTTATGCATCATGTTTTGCTGTTAAACATACATGTGGAAGGCATTTAGCCTAGGTTAGCTAGCTCACATGATTGCAAGAGGATTCATGGGTAATGTTGTCTACTGTATATTAAATGCGTTGGGGGTTTTTTATGAATAAGCTGATTTGTCATTTGGGGCTCATGATAATGTGTATTTCAGACATATTTTAAATTTATAAACAAGAAAAACTTTCAAAACATTACCAAACATTGATTTGGTGGCCCCCACAGTAGCCCTGAGGACCTCCTTGGGGTTGTAGAGCCCCTGTTGAAGACCAGTGATCTACTGTATAAGAACACACACATTAATCAACAATTTTATACATTGTGTGCAACTGGTTAATATTGTCATTTGACAAGATCTCCTGAACCATTTGGTTTTCACACTGCTCAGAATGAATGAGTGAATTCACAAGAAAACGTTGGAATAATTAGTTTAACCTTATGTTGCCTATTAGCTATTAGCTACTAGCTAGGCCTTGCTGTTTTTTAGCCCTTGTCCTTTGTTTCCAGTTGCTGCAAAATGCGGTGTTTGTCCCAGTCACACTTTGCACTACTTATATTACTGGTAACACTTCCCTACTTCCTATAAATATCAATAATAACATCAGCATCGTTTATGTCTCACCATCAGCTGATGAAATGTTTTCATGGTGGGTATTGCAAGCATAGCTACCATGATTTTTGCCTTCTGACCCTCCTGACAGGTGGGTCTGCAGTTAGGCCATGTGAGTAATTTAGCTTGTGGGCCGCTAAAGGAATACTTCACCCACAAAATGACTATTTTATGTCAGTTACTACCTTGATTTTGTGAAGAAAACTTTATCTCGTATGCCTCCACAGTGAATGAAGAATCCAAAAAAGTCAAACATGCTTCATGAACTGAAGTAAGCAGGGGCCATGTTTAACAACAGTAAAACTTTTTCAAAACATCCATCCATCCACCAGTATATTCCAAGTTTACTTTATTCAGTCACATGCTCAGTACTTCTCAATTATATGCATTTTTGCTAAAACCTAAATTTAAAAAGTACAAACAGTCTCATACACAGACAAGTAGCGAGCATGTGTGTGCTCAGGCTCTACTTGTATGCAAAAGTGTTTCAAATAGTAAAGTTTTATTAAAAATTCATGTGTTTAGGATGTACTGAGCATATGACTGGATAAATGAGACTTGATTATACTGCATGGGTTGTGCGAGAGTTTGCAAATGGATGTTTTGAAATAGTTTTGTTGTTAAATTTGGCCCCCAATTCATGAAAAATGCTTTGTCTTTTTTGGATTCTCCATTCACTGGATGCATGCAAGAAGAACAGAGTTTGTCTTACAAATTCAACATATGGTGCATAATTGATATACAAGTGGTAATTTTGCAGGTGAAGTAGGAAGTTACCCAATAAAGCTCCAACAGTTTGTTTTATTTGAATGTAGCTAACGTCAGAGGCTAAAGTACTCAAATTCATCCTCAAACAAAGACTAGATTATAATTATAATGCTAAAATAACTTTGCTGTCTTACAAACAGGATGGTACTATGATATGTTTCAAACTAGAAAGTTCTGCTTGAGTTTCAGGTAGCTGAATTTGTTAATACAGTGCTAGCGTGTTAGTGCTAGCTTGAGTGTGTGCGTTAAGCCAGCAGGATTAGTTGTCCCATTATTCACTGTAAGTACAGTATGTTTTTAAGGGTCAACCTCTCTTATGTGTGTTGACTGAATGTTAGGAGCTATTCTATGACATGTTAACATACTGCTTTGTTAACTACAGAGGGAAATTCCTCCTGCCGGGGCGGCTTTAACTTCCTATGAAAGATATCTTAGTGGTGGAAACAAAGTAATACTGTATGTTAGAGTTTGTAAGTGCAGACCTTATGTTTATGCCCTGAGCACTGCAGAGACTACTAGGTTAAAGGTCATCATGGAAAGACTTCTTTCAGGATGATGCCCACAGCATGGATGTGCCATGTGAACTTTGAGAGCATTGCAAACTTCACCAAATGCAAATTCCACAACTCCATACTAGGCCAGGGTAAATCGTAACATAATAGTATCGGAGACTATATTCACTGTACAGTAATTGATGCAAACTGATCTGAAAGTTTTCTAGGCTTGTTGTATGAGGTGGCTTTCTCAACAATAGTTGCAAAGACAACCGTAAAGCCCCGCTGCATGTTTTATCGCTGCATATGCCTGCGTCATCGCTCATGCAGCAAGAAACTACCCAGACTTGTGATAGATCACTGGTCTCACACGCTGACTGTCAGTAGACTCGTTACAATAAACCACTTGAAGCTACTCAGTGTTTTGAATCATCAGTGAGTGCAATTTGTACTGCACAGCTCAAGAACAAAATTTGTTCAGAGTCTGTTCTTGTTGTCATCTCAAAATGACACATCCATTTAAGGAACCAAAACAGTTTTCTCTTTCCTATAAATGACGTGGAAAGTCCCTCTATAAGGTCATAATGCCATGGTACTTTGTGTATGTGAGCCGAGCACATCATGTTCAATTTAGTCACTGTGATTTAACCAGACATCCTTTGTGATAAAAATATTGATAATGAAAATGAAAGCCCTACAGACATATTTCCATTTGACTGGACTGAATGTGAATTCAACTCCACCCCAAGTCCCACAGGGTGTAAAACCTTTTTGTTTTGCTACCCGGTTTTTAGGGACTCAAGCTTTGTTTGCCTAAAAATTCCAAAAATGTATTTCCTACTTTCCCATGTGAGACTTAAAATGTACTTATCAGCGAAGCCTTTTTGAAAATGGATTATTATCAAAGGGTTTTAACGAGTAAAAAGCAGAATACAAAGGTTTAAGAAGGAAACCAGAAAGATTCCCCTTTTTCATATGAGATCAGTGCAGTGTTTGTCTCTTTGTAAGCATAAATTTTTAGCCACAATAGCAGCAAGTCTGGCCGATTTTTCCAGTCTTAGCACCCTACAAATGATGTTACATACTCAACATAAAGTGACATAGGTGAGGTTCAAGAAAGTAAAGTAACATAGGTTAGGTTTAGGAAAAGAAACATGGCTGGGCGTCGTACTTTAGAATAACTCACTTGGTTTCACATGAGACACAAACACTGGTCGCTGGGGGAAAGTCCTGTGTTTGTTTGACCCATCAACCACCCAACCTGCCTAATACGAAGACTTTCACTCTCCATATTACTTCCTAATTTTCTCTTGTCAGTGCATTGGTCACGTGATCGCAGCCTTCGCAATTACATGGGTTATACACCAACTACTGGGTCGTGAAAATGTACAGGGTTATAAACAAATTGTGGTACATTACTTTTCCTAAGTATACGTACAAACAGTGCATATAAACAGAATGACATGGGAAACATTATTCCTGCTAAACATCAGCATGTTAGCATTGTCACTGTCAGTGTGTCAGCATGCTAGCACTATTGGGTAAAAGCCTAAATCTAATTTGGTCCAAGCATTTATAAGATACATACAAATAGTAGGCTACATGAACCTGGCCTGTCAGGTGATCCACAAACAGGTTAATGTGTACTACTAAATGTATTTACTGTGGATTATAAATGTGGCAGCGGTATTAAATTTAAATGCATTTCTTCTGCGTTAATGTTATGCTCTGGGCCTACCCACTCTGATGCATAATGCAGAAAGTGTTCTGTTACTTAAAAATCCTTATTTTTGCCAAAAAAAAACAAAAACTTTGAGGAAGAAGAAGCTGTACTGTCACGTTCCACACATTCACATCAGAATTGCAATATTGAATTCAGACGTGGTTTCTTCATAATTTACAGCTCTAAACCCCAGACAGCTTCCAGTCCTCAACCTTTCCATGTGTGCTTGAACCTCTCAAAATCCAGTAGCGTGCCCCTTGAATTGTGTGCTCATCAAATAGTCAGTCGTCAGGTGCAAAAAGACCTTCTTGATTTGACTCTCTCCTCTCTCCATTCCCTAACTGCCAAGTATAGTTTTCCCAAGTATAGTTACTTCCCCAAGCTCTGTGTCTCTGCTGCTCTCCACTCTCTCATACCTGCCCTACTTTCACACTGCTCACACAATTTACGAGCTTCACACTCCTTCCCTCATACTTCTCCCCCTCTCTCTCTCTCTGAGTCTCCCTCTGTTTCTCACACACACACACACACACACACACACACACACACACACACACACCAGGAGCCTCAGTTTTACCTCAAACCAGAAATATACATACACACATTGAGTTCATGTATGTGTGCAAGCTTCAAAAGAATACTGTAGCTTTTTTCTCTACTATGCATGCAGCTTTTTGTGACTTGCACCGGCAGTATTACAGTTTGTAGCACAGTACAGCGCTGTATGGTGCCGTGCAGTAATACAAGAGAGTACATTACATTACAGTACAATGGAGGAGGAGGATTAACCACATACTGACTGAGCCCTGTTGTTTCCTTTTAAAAATAAATATGAAGTCATGAGTAATTCTTTTTCTGTCTTGTGTTGGCTGACAGCCTGCAGTGCACAAACCTTTTAAAATATCAATCAGTCCTAACCTGAAAGGCAAAAAGTGGTTTTCACATGTAGATCCGCCGCTCTCAATCGATGGGAAACAGACCCTTGAGCGTGGCAGCTCATGGTGTCTGGGATGTCTCAGGGTGCGCTTGTGTGTTGTGTTTAGTCTTAATGTGCATAAAAGTGTCTCGGGGTGTGTTGCGGGCGAACCTATACAGCCCTAAGGTGCCATTAAATACTTTAAGGTACCCTGGTATTATATTTCTGCCCACAGAAATTTCTCATAGGGTTGGCCAGAAACCAAAAGCTGTTGTTGTGCTGTTGAAATATACAGGCTAGTTGAAAACTATGTCAATATGGTAAGTTAAGGAATTACATGTTGACATACCTTTTATTACTTACTTAACATCTATAATTATGATCTGATTTGCATACACTAATACTGGTACAGTTAACATTTTGAGTTTCACAACAATCCTGTTTTAACATGATATGTATCTTTCTGTACATGTTAGGCGATTTATTGTTGTTCAAATAGGCAAATAGGCCTTTTTCTCTAAGAGACAAATATGCAGCTTTAATTTGAGGTGGTACATTGATTTTCAAGTATAGGGGACACTTGTAGGTACCCATAATACCAGGGTTGGAAATTAGCACCATCCACCAGCCAAAATCCCAGAGATTTTGGAATCCACCAGCCACAATGGCAGGTGGACAGAAACGATAATCTCCAACCCTCAACCCTACAGTGAACCCGTTTTTATTCGGATATATTGAGGAAAGAGTTCAAGGGACAGTTGTTTCCTTGCCAGAATTTAGCCTAACTCTTAGAATGCCCCCTTCCCAAAAAGCGATGCCGACTTAGTTGGAACAAATGGATGCTTTAGGTCAGGGGTGTCCGAACTTTTTTTGAACAGGTGCCAGAGTAGATATGCAAAAATACCTTGAGGGCCAGCTGCTTCTCGCATCAAATGGGTTATTAAAAAAAAAATTAAAATCACATAAACATTAGACCAATGCAACATTTTCATCTTTCAGTGGAAGGTTTTCAACTGTCTACTGCTCCTGAAAGTGGTGACCCTCTCTGTTGCCTTTATGCTACTTTGCTGTGGCCATGTCTGCTAGCTAGCAGGAAATGTCTGCTGTTAGGTATCTGTCTGCTTGCTTGTTAACCATCAAGAAAACACATATGATGTGCATGCACCTGCGTAGTTCCTACTTGGTGCATATCTACAAACTGTATGATAGTCCTGCCATTGTAAGGTGAACAGAAAAAAAATGAAACATGATCTTGATTGATTAATCAGTATTGTGTGGTGGGCTACATATATGTAGTATATTTTGAAAGACAAGCCAAGGGCTGTTTAAAATCCATCAAGGGGCCACAAGATACCACTAGCATAAGAAATTAGCATGTTAAAGTCTCAATAAAATTGACTCCAATTACTTTGGCGGAGGGGAGATCCAGCAAGCCTCCCCCCTTTGGGACACCACTGCCTGAGATGAATTTTTGTTAAGGTGTCCTGGGATGTTCTGGTGTGTCCTCCGGGGCATATTTAGTGTGATCCAACACAAATCCTCCCTTTTTTCCATGTGAGATCCAAATGGCTAGATGGTACTTTAGTCCGAAAATAGCTCAAAACAAGAGCAACTACGACTGTGTGGTTTGTCAGGAGCAATTTTCATCAACAGACATAATTGAAATTATGAGTAAAATCCTCATAATTACACATAAAGTGTTGATTTAGGTTGATTGTAACTGATTTGTCCAACGTGATGGTTCATTTAGCAAAACTGGCCAAATGTTGCTGATGTTTCAGTGGTGATTACATAAAACCGTGCAGTGTGGCTGCTTTTACTGTAAAAAAAATAAAATAAAATGTGAGTATCACATTAAAACATAATGATGGGCATCAGTGTGAAAGCTCACTGAAGTGACTGTGGCCTGTTACAGCGACAGGAAGAGAGGGAGGCAGCGAGAGAGTAAGAGGAGTGAAAAATTGAAAAAAAAAGAGAGAAGGGGCAAGAGGAGAGAGTGCAAAACAGAGACAAAGTGACAGAGAGTGAAAGTGTGTGTGTGTGTGTGTGTGTGTGTGTGTGTGTGTGTGTGTGTGTGTTAGAGAGAGAGAGAGCCAGGCCTAGTTTTTAGTTTGTGATCTAGGCCATTATCTGTGTTAGCACTGGTGGGGCTCCAGCAGGCTCTGTGGATCCTGCATAACAATACCTTTTATGAGCTTGTATGTGAGTGTGTAGCACTGTAAGCTCACACACACATATGCGATCATGCGTGTTAACGTCATTGTGCCATACATGATGTACGCATGCGCCCGTGCGCCTCTGCCTTTTGTTTCTTGTGACTGAGTTTGTGCCTGTTTGTTAAGACCACTCGTGTGTGTGTGTGTGTGTGTGTGTGCGTTTTGTTGAGTGTGTCTTTCGTATGTGTGTATGTGTCTCCTCACGTGCAGCTGTGCGCTCCTGCTGTATCACCCCCGTCGTCAGTCAACCCCCCTCTCCAGCAGCGCCCTGGGGGCCTTCATTATGTAAGAAAGACATTACTGCAGAACAGAGGCAGAGAGGCAGAGAGGCATTACTGCAGAACAGAGGCAGGCAGCCCTGATAACTCTGGCAGCCCCTGCTTCAATACAACCCGCTTAGGCCTCCATAACAAACACACACACACACACACACACACACACACACACACACACACATACAGTCAACCGCAGCAGAGGTGTGATCAGGATAATGGTGAGGATTGAGGGCCTCTGATGTTTGTGGGCAAGCTTGTTGAAGAATACAGGAAATATCAATAAATGATGTTGTGCATTATAATAAACGTTCTTCTCTTTTCTTTTGCTTCACCTCTCTCCCTCCATAATCTATCTCACCTCCATCCATATCTCCATACACCCATTAAAACTCTCTTCCACCTTCCTAATTTCAAATATCTGTCATATTTTATCCCCTTTCTTCCTGCATCATTGATTCTCCTCTGTCTCCATCTCTCTCTTCACCTTCTTCTCACTTCCATCCTCCTCTCTTCTTCCATCTCTCCCAACCTCCCTCTCCAGCGGTCCCCTTCCCCCTGGCCCACCGGCTTACCATGAAGGAGGTGTTTGACGCTGAAGGCCGGCCGCGGGTGGACCTGCTCAAAGCTCACCTCACCAAGGAGGGCCGACTGGAGGAGGCCGTGGCCCTGCGCATCATCGATGAGGGCGCCGCTATCCTGCGCCAGGAGCGCACTATGTTGGACATTGAGGCGCCAGTCACGGGTATGGTATAATGATGACAATTGGAGGAATTTGGTGTGATTATCTGATGTGTTCAAAGTCAAGAAAAACTACCATTTCACTTTGCCATTTTATGTGCTAGACTCTTTTGTCTGGGACCGGTAGCATCTTGACTCAGTTCAGTTCGGTACACTTTAGAACAGTTATTTTTTTCATTTCCATTATGAAAAGTTGTGGATGGTACCAACAGAACCACCCTATACCTTCCCCATTTTCATCAGCCCTCTGTTTGGGTACCGAGCACACTGATCCTGTACTAAAAGGTAGAGCTAGAAACACTGCAGTCCATTGACTGGTCAATAGAGAACTGTCAACCCTCCTCAGGGCTGAGTTGCGGCTGGTTTTAAAGCTTATGTAACCACTGTGCAGACTGTGGCAAGTTTTTCATACATCAGTAAACTATAACTGTTGAATGAAAGGATGTTTTGCAGCCTTTTCATCTTTACTATGTAGCACTTAAATAACTATAGACTGAGAAAAAATTATTTAATTCACTGTGCCATTCAAAGGCTACTGCCGGCAGCAACCACAACTTTTAAGGTGGAACATTTTCTCGCATGTTACTCAGAAAATACAGCAAGAGCTGGATGGAGCAGTGAGTTACAACAGTCCCGCTGGCCACTTTTGAATGAAAATACAGGCAGTACTTACTGACCCTCATGCCGACAAGAAGTCCAGTGTAGTTTTTTTCGTTTGGGGGATCGGAGGATAACAGCTAGCTGGAATAACAGCTACACTTAAATTACATGGAACCCACATTTTGAAAATGTAATGAAACTCTGCTAATGCATTTAAAAAACGTCAGAACGGCTCGTCCGTCATAATCCAAGTGCTCTGAAGCAGCGGCATGCAAAATTGACTTGAAAAAACGTAATTTACTCCACTTTTATAGCATAATTTCTCACTGTGGTCAGCTAGCCTGCCCTGCAGACGTGCTGCGTTTACATGGCAAGTTGTGCGAGACTAGCTGATGGCTAGTGGTGGTGCTAGTTCTCGAGTCTGGCGCAAGTTGCCATGTAAACACAGCACTCCTGCAGTGTTTTTTTTCTAAATCTCAAACGATTCCTTTAAATACAGTTTGTATAGCTCCCGTTGGAACTACCAGCACAAAAAGAAGAGTTGTGTTAATATGCCTGCAAGAGTGACAAGTGAATAGATCACTTACTTTAACCGTGAGGGTGCAGATAGCAACAGTCAAACATAGATATAGAGAGACAGAAGAATGGTGCTGCGGAGCAAAAGGCAGAAAGATCAGTAATTATATATTAATCAGATTCCATTTGTCGATTCATTAATCTGCCATATGTATCTGCCACCCTTTTAATATGAACTGTTGTTCGGTCACACTTCACTGAGAGAACCAATTGGCACTTATGCACCTCACAACGGCAGGCGCTAGCTTTGGTAATATCTGCGTGTATTTCCTTGCCAGGGAAATGGTATGAACCGAGTAGAACGCTGAAGGGAGGAGGATGAGATTGAGATCGATGAAGAACAAAATGGAAAACAAGTTTCTGAGACGATGACACAGAAGACAGACAAGCAGACAGGCAGACTCAGACACTCTCAACCTATTGACACTGCTCGGTTAATGTACCTGCGCATCTCTGCATGTGTGTGTGCGTGTGTTTATGCAAATGCGAGCGGTGAGATAATTCCGTGTGGGTTGACGTGCCCACGCAGTGTGGGAACATCGCTCGGCTTTCACAGGTACAGATCCCCGGGGACGAGGACAGATAGACAGGCAGATGGAGAGACAGTCGATCTTAAGCTGCTTAGTGCAGAGGTTCTCAAACCTGCTCATTCCCAATGAGCAACATATTGATCAGTTTCCAAGTTTCTCCACAGATTCTGACCCAGAAACACCCACCTGAGAGGATTTTTGTCTGAGTTAGCTATGATTGGAAACAACCTATAGATTTCAGAGATAAAACTACAGAAAAATAGCGCAGGTTCTTCTGTGGAGGGCTTTAAACAGATGTAATGTTGGGGAGACATTCGGCACAGTTTAGCACTTTGATAAAGTCTCTCTGGAAATGTTCTAAGATAGGCGGACTGTGGAACAGACAGGCAGGTGGATGGCTGAAATTTGAACTGACAGGCTTTTAGGGAGTCACATGAAGGCTTCTGGGAGAACACTGAGGCAGGTCTGAGGAGGCAGACAGGTACGGCTCAATTTCACTCATGCCATTTTGCATTCCCAATTCCCAGTTCAAATTAAAGCGAATGCTTAGGAGTAGACACAAAAACAGACAGTAACATGGCAAGCAGATGGAGAGACAGACAGACAGATGTAGCCGGCCAGACAGATGCAAAATGGCCATCGTAAAATGGCTGCAGAGGGGAACTATGACATCAACTAAAAGTGAAAGGAGAGGCCAGACAGATGGTGAGGGAGGCAGATGGGAAGATGTATGTTGGCAGATCATACAGACAGACAGTCCTGAAGACTTTTTACAATATGAAGTGTTCAGAATGTGACGCCTGACATGAATTAGATCCAATACTCCTGGATGTGACTTGAAAAAAATCTGTCGGGACATTACTGGAAACAACCATTGACATGTGCGTAGAATAATATTGTATGAGACTTTATCAAGAAAACTAGATTTCAAGTCTGATAGATGTGAAATGTGTCACAAAGGTGAAGTTTTATTCATCACAATTTAGAGCAAATTTCACTTAAAGAAGACCTATTTTCATCATTTTCATGTCCATACTTGTATTTTGGGTTTCTGCTGATAGTTTACATGCTATAATGTTCAAAAAGCACTTTATTGTCCTCATACTGTCTGTGCTGGATCACCTGTGTTCACCTGAGATGCTCTGTTTAGTTCCTGTCTCTTTAAGACCCCCTCCTGAAAAAGCCTGGTCTGCTCTGATTGGTCAGTGTTTCCGGGTCTTCCACATCTCACCATCTCTGGGGAATGACTGTAACAGAGAATAGTGGCACTTTCTATTGTGAAAAATCACCAATAATATCTTGTAAACACAACCACATCTGTTCCAGCGGGAATATGATCCAAAATCAGGAAGAAATTCACAAAATCAGCCACCAAGATTACATGTTTCCCTGACGTTAGCATGTAGCTACATGCAGCAGTGTACTTGCAGCAGGGCACTGACTGTGTATAGTGGCACATTCTCCTGTTAAAAATCCCCAATAAAAGCTTCTTAAAGCTTCTTCACAGGCAGACATGTTAGAGTTGGGATGTGATCCAAAATCGGTGAGAAATTAGCATTAGCAACCAAGTTTGACATGTTTACCTGACATTAGCATGTAGCTGCTTGTAGCAGTGTGCTTGGAGCAGATGACTGTATGAAGAAATCCGTCACGGGCCAACGTCAGCTTGTCTCAAAAGTAGAAAAAATGTTGGAAACAAGAGTATAACAGTCTGAAGCCTAAGGTCTTTGGTCACAGAGGCTACTTTTACATGTGTTTACCTCATAATTTAAAACTTTGAAAATAAAGAAAAGCATTATAGGTTCCCTTTAGTATAGCACAGTGAAGTGTGCTGTTATCTAACATGATCTACAGCACAACAATAGAAGTATTAGGGCTACATATAGCAAGGTTTCATTCTTAACTAAACTGCCTTTATAACTGTTTGGGATATAAAATGTTGTAAAATGCCATTTACAATTTCCCAGAGCCCATGGTAACATATTCAAACTGCTTGTTTTGTCCAACTAACAGCCCAAAGCCCAAAGACGAATATCGTATTAGACAAAGAAAAGCAGCAAATTGGGACATCTGGAACTTTTTTGCTTGAAGGGTGACTCAAACAACTAATCACAATGTCTTAGTTGCGTTTTTTTTTCGTCACATGTAATCCTATAAGGTACAAAAAGAGAGACTCAGTATAGAGACTACACATGAGATCCCTGGTGCATACCTTTACTGACAGGTAGTGCCTCAAAATGATGGCAATAGAGGATATTTTTATCACTTATTTTCTGTTTTTTTCATTAGGCAGATGAGTGATGTTTCTAGATCAGCAGACAGGACAGATATACCTCTGCAGATGCAAATCAGGCCATATGGAGCCACTGAAGCAAAGATGGTCCCAAGTTCTTTTTTTTTTTTTTTTACTGAATTTTGTAAGCCTTACATGTGGCAGCTAAAACTTTATGATACTAATACTGTGCTGTTCCCACAGTGTGTGGAGATATCCATGGCCAGTTCTTCGACCTGATGAAGCTGTTTGAAGTGGGAGGTTCTCCTGCCAACACACGCTACCTCTTCCTAGGGGACTATGTGGACAGGGGCTACTTCAGTATCGAGGTGAGGATGGACACTTTTTCCAGCACTGTACATACTTCACTGAACATGTCTCTATTTTACTGGGTGTGTAAGCTCACTGTATTGTGTACAGTATACAGTGAGCTTACAACTAAATCAATGTCCATTATAGTGTGCATTGCCCTGAAGTCTATTATACAGTTTCTAGTGGTGAGGTTTATTTCACTACAGAGGTATACAGTTACAACACCGTGCTGTATTTAATGTATTATAAATGTACAAAAGGTACTCCAGATTAGCATTGACACACCACAATGTGTCTGAAAATGTACAAAGACCAAGGTGGTTTAAAATTCATGGATAATTCAAGGTCAGTAATTACTAGCGAGAGTGTGATCTGCTGCTTACTGAGATATGTGTGGAAACTGAGCGGGGATAGTATGTCCAGCTGTTTGGACACGTGATTCTGTAAAGTAGATCTGAGTGCAGTGGCGTATTTTTGTGATTACTTTGTCTGGCAGAAATGCACCACAGATCAGGAGCGTGATTTGAATCCATAATAATAAAAGCACACGGTGAATGTCTTCTTAGTCTTCGTGGCATGAGGGAGGTATCATTGACATGGAGTGAGTTTGGAGGGGAGGGAGCAATATTTAGGCCACCTTCCTAACACACTTCAAGGGCACATAGACAGGGGACTTAACGAAGAGCGCTGATGATACTGTGTAAAGGTGAGAGAACATCGTCTGAGCCATTTGCGGGATTAACAAAATGATGACAATGAAAACATGTTGGATGATTTTAGACACTAATAGATGTCAGACATAGCCACAGCTGTTTCAATTCATTTTATTTCCTGTAGACTCAGTCAGCACACTATTATTTGGGATGATTCATGTCAAAAATCCTGTTTACTTCTATCTTTAGATCAGGGTAAGGATCAGTCAATCAGTTAATTAATTTGGGCAGGATGATTCATTCAGAGAAGGATATCCTTGTAACAGCCCCATCATGATTCTCTATGTCTCACTCGTAGACAGTTTAAAAGAAGTGGACGTAGCTTCTGGGTCTGAAACATAAAACAAATGGATAAGTGCCTCTTGCCTGCATTTCTCCTAATGGCCAGCAGGGGGCGACTCCACTGGCTGCTGAAAGAACCCCCGTAGTACAGTAGTGTGGTACCCCTTTTTTCAACTACTGAAGCACATGTATGCTGTTTTTTAAATGTGGGAAAACCTATAAAGTAGGTGATAGACTGCTCTCCCATTGCCAGTAGACCAGAGCTGTATGTCGACAAGCATGCCTCTCTGTTTTTGTTGTTGTTTTTCCCGATGTGTCACTTTCAACATCATGGACAGGCCACAAAACAGGTTAGCAAACAACAGAAAGCAGTGTGGAGGCCAGTGAAAATGTTACAGTGGTTACTTCTCTTTTATTTCTCCACTTAATCATTCTCCCTCTCAAATTTGGTGCTGACCAAATTTTGAAGGATTTTCGAATGCTGCTGGAACATCATTGCATCATGCTGGCAAAGGGGCTAAAATTAGCATGTCCAACTGGATGTCTTATTTCCATCACTGCTAACTGGAGTCAATAAGTACTTGTGACTGCTGCAGAGTCATTTGTCCCATGGGTGAATGCCCATTGTAACCTTTCCCACTAAATACCAGATGTCAGTGGGGGTTATTGGGGTTTTTGTTCAGTGCAGAAAGGGCTTATAAAATTAACCCTTCCTTTCACTTGATTTATTACCTCATAAAACATTTTCCTGATGAATTCATGGTCTCAATCTCTGGTTTCAATTTTTTTTTAGTTCAGCACGATGAAGCAGGGAATGCTTCAGAGCATGGCCACCTTGTAAATTACAAGTCACCACTACATCGCTGTCCTCAGATTCTTAGTCAGATCCACCCCTCGCTCCTCCACAGCTCCACCCTCTCGTTCAAATATGGCCACATCTGGGTCCAAAAATCCAAGATGGCGATGGCCAAAATGCCAAACTCAAGGCTTCAAAACAGTAGTGCACAGACCAGTGGGTGGTGTCACAGTGGCTACAATCACTTCCTTTTCATAGTCTGTGGTCTTGCTTTTAATTCCAAGTCCTTTGAGCCAGGCAATGTAATATACTGCTGTATACAGTCAATATGTGTTTAGGTTAATTTATTACAAGCCAGTATTTATGCTGGCACTGCTTACCATAATGCATTATAAATGTACCCTAATTTCTGAAACTACCTTCTTTTTGTTTTACGCTTGTTTAATGATGTTGTTATTAATGTGCAGCGGCTGATTTCTAACCAGCCTTTATGCTCTCTCCTCCCTGGTCAACCTTTAGTGTGTGCTATACCTGTGGTCACTGAAAATCCTCTACCCAAAGACGCTCTTTCTTCTACGGGGAAACCATGAATGTAGACATCTGACAGAATATTTCACCTTCAAACAAGAATGTGAGTATGTGTTTTCTCCTTTGCGTCAGTGGGTTACCCCTCACATTTCTGTTGTTCTGCCCTCTTCAACCTCAGCCTCATCATCAATTAGTTGGTTGAAAACTTTTTAAAATGTTTTTCAGCTGACTCGTTTATGAGTAAGAACCTTGTAAAGAGGGTCTGATATACATGATATAATGCTAAATGACTGAGGCTGAAGCTACACATCCCAAACAAAAAGTTTGCATCCTCACTAGATGATAATAATTCAAGTAGGAGACATGGACATAATTAAACTGCATTGGTCTTGTTTCTGCAGTGTTCTTATATCATAAGAACGACAAGTAAAAATAAAAGATCAGAGTGTTATTTCATGCTAACATAACCCTGTTTAGCTGCTTAGCTTACATAACTGGACAAGCAAGACAGAGGTTGCTTCACTGTTCATATTTCTGAACAGCGTGTTCCACTTTCACTGTTAGAAGAGAAAAGGCTGTAGAATGAGAACTTACTGACGTGTTTGGCAAATGTAGTGCTTCCTCAGATAACGAGTTCAGCTGTGGATGCTGGAGTGTAAACCTCCCCAAATCCAGCTGAGCAGGACAGAACAACTGTGATGTTAATGTTGGCCTACACTCTCACATAGTAGCGTCTAGGACAGGCTTCCCCTCAGTGGGGAAAGACTACACAGTGGATGTGCCATAGAGGGATGCAGGGATGATGTCTTTTGTAGGCTGATGCAGAAGTTAGCATCATCCTGGTTCCCTTGTCATAAAGCCTACGTGATTTTTCCATTGGATTTTTGATTATTGTAGAAAATAAGCTTTGTGGCAAACCAGATTTTATGATACGTACACATTTTGTGTAGCAAGATAATCTCCACAAATTAACACCACTTTTATTCCTTGTTGTGGTGGCGACGTTAAATTATGCGAACTACACTATAGTCGCATAACTTAACGCTGCCACCACAACAGAGGTGTAAAGTCGAGACATTCTGTAGTTTATTTTAGCCACTTGTTAGCAACCCACTTTTTAAAGACACCTAAAAGTTTTAAAATACAAGAGTGGGGTATTTCCTGAGGCATTATGTTGCAGAACAAAACGTGAAGGTCTCTTCAGCTTGTGTTAACCATAGAGCTTATTTCAGGTGTCTAACCACAAATCCATTCAAAAAACAGACTGACTTAAAGATGAGGGAACCAGGAATGGTAAAATGCTAACTCGTTCCTGCACCACTCTATTGTGAATGTGATTTTTTTTTTTTTTTTTTTTTTTAACATAACCTGTTACCCCACAAATATTAGCTAGCAGAATGCTCCTTGACCTTGGACGTAACACTCAGTTACTACTGTAAGTAATCATGTAGTTAGCTGGACTAATGCTAACGTTTGTAGCTTATGTTAGAGCAGACAAACACACTGTTTGGTCCATAGGGAATGGGAATTGCAAAGCATCCTGGATAGCTGTCATTATGTGTCACCAATCTAATCATCCGTCAATCATTCATTATCAGAAAGTTATAAGACAAATGCAAATACAAAGAGAAGCTCTTGAGTAAGGCAAAGGAGTGATGTATTATAAAATTAAAGTTGTTAATGATATTGAGCCTCACACCTAGGACCTTGACAGCTTGCCACCCATGATGGTTACTGATGTCAGCGCCTGTCAGCAGTTCAAAACCTTTAAATCTTTGGAGCCCCATGTCTAATTTACAAGCAGCTGGGTACAGGACCTTCAGATCTACAAGATAAATGCCAATTACACAATCATCCACACAAAGATAAGCTAATGTTTTGCTAACACAATGCTAACAAAATGTTAGCTAATCATGCATAATTAATCTACGGGTATCTAAAGGCTAAAACAATTACACCAGCCTCTGAAGTCTTTATTTACTATGCATCACTCTCACCACAGCCCCATTTACATGCAAAGAAATTCAATGGTAGTCCTGTGAAGCCTAGTTACAGTTGCTAAGCAAGGATTGGACAACTCACTGCTCGGGGGCGGGGTTTAGCAAACAGTCACTTGCAGATTCATTTTCTGTCATTCAACTAATCAATACATCAGCGACTGATCGTTTCAGCTGTAAAGTTATTTATTTTCTGTAGGCTCTGTTCTCCTCCTCCCCCTCTAGGTTGTGTCCTCCCTCCTTTCCCACACTCCTATCCATCCCCCCTCTCCGTCCTTATCTCCCATTTCTTTCCCTCCTCCTTTCCCTTCATCCTCCATCTTTTCCTCCCTCGCACCTTCTCTCTCTCTCTTTCTCTCTTTGACTCTCCTCGCGTCCTGTCCGAGAGTGGGTGATTAGCAGCAAATTAATTTGGCCCTTAATGATTGGCTCAGGGACTTGCTCCTCTGTGTCTGATTGGCCAAGGGACAAGGAAGCTAATTTCCCCTGGTGCTCGTGGCGAATAGTGGTCGCCCTCAATTACCATCTGCTGTGTGTGCGAGTGTGTGCGAGTGTGTTTGTGTGTGTGTGTGCACCACAAGTGTGTGCAAGAGTATGTACTGTGGCTGCATGTGTGTGCAAGAGCGTCTTCATAAATGTTTAAGCGTCTGTGTGTGGAAGGAGCTGAAAACTGGTGGACGAGCAATAATGAGCTCTTGCTCTACTCAAGGCAGATGGAGAGGTTGACGAACACGCTCCTCACTGTCTCACACACACACAGACAAGTACACACACGCTGGCTACTGTACACTGGTACTCCACAACACTGGCTTTGATTTGTGTACGTGTCGTTCTCATGTCCTCATACTCTCCCTTCTCCTTCCCATCTCTCTTTCCTCCTCCCTTGCCGTCTCCTATCCTTCCTCTCTTCATCTTACCGCTCTTAACCTCTCCTCCTTCTCCTGTCTCCTCCCATCAATCTCTCTCCTTCTCTCTTTATGAAATTATCATTCTCCTTTTCTCTCACCCCTCCTCCCTTGCTCGCTCTCATCCAAAATCCACCCTTCTCTCTTCTTTTTTCCTCTTCTATCTCTCTCCTCCAATCTCCTTTCAGCTATTTTAATCCTGTGATATTGTTTTGTGTCAGATGTATTGTTACGCCCATGTGTGAAATGTACTTTAAAGATGCTGCGTGTTGGATGTCTTTATTGATATCCCTGCCAAATCAAAGGAATTTTTCATAAAGCAAAAAATTCAGCCTCACAGTGACGCCTCTACGCTGCTTCATGCTTATATTTGGGTCAGATTTGGTTCACTGCAAACAGAGTTGGAGTCTTTGCATCCGCATGTTGTCTGTTGCAATACACTATCTACTGTAATATGGAGCATTCTTTCCACCAATGTAGATTTCCTCTCTGAGAAGGGGCATTTCTAAATCATCAGAGAGGAGAGAAACAGGTCATATGGGAGTGCTGAAGAAGAGATGACTGCATAAATTAATAACATGTTATGTAAAAATCCTACATGTAACCGCCTTTACACCCAAGTGAACAAAATTATGTTTTCATAGGAACCGAGCAAGTCTGTCTGAAGCCTTTATATCCATCCATGTCAAAGCTCCATGTTTGTTTGCTCTCCCTTGCAGTGTGTTTGTGTGTGATATGTAACAGTCACACTCCGAGTGACGGGGACTGACTGTACGTTTTGCGGGGATGGTGGCTGTTCAAAGCATGTCAAAACACATTTAGGCGCTTCCTTTGTCTCAAACCTTGAAATATCTCTCCACCCCTCTAACCACCTCCAGGTAAGATCAAGTATTCAGAGCAGGTGTATGACTCCTGCATGGAGGCGTTTGATTGCCTGCCCCTGGCAGCCCTGATGAACCAGCAGTTCCTGTGTGTGCACGGAGGGCTTTCACCGGAGATTCACACGCTGGACGACATCAAGAAGGTACGAAAAGGCACACACTCACACTGGAATGAACTATACTGCCCTACAAAGGCAGAGCACAGTTAATACATATTTGGTAGTGTTGTGTTCTTGGCAAACGTTTCATTCAAAAGAAGAATCTTTTGGGCGAACAAGCTAAACTGAATTACTTCCTTAAACGACTTGCTCAGTTTGCAATTCAGTCAAGCACTCAGTCAGTTGTGAACAAACGTGCAGGGACTCACTCAATGACTCGTCCACTGAACGCACTACACAAGCCCTTTTTTTATAGAGTTCGCACTATACTGTAGGACTGCTACAAAGTCCATGCTTTACAGCGTTGCCAGGTGTACGATAATTATCGTATTTGTACGATAATTTGGCCCTCTGTACGATCAATAATAATAAAATAATCCCAAAAAAGGCCAAATGTATGATAATTTGACCATTTCATGAATGTGTAGTTGTAATCAGTATGCTGAAGTTTTTTTGTGAGCCCTGAAGGCATGTGTTCCCATGTGACATGTTTCCAGCCAATCTCACTTTGCTTAGCGTGAGATCCAGGTGACGTTTGTCTCTGAACAATGAGCACGATTGGCTGAATGGTCAGCTGTACCCGCCCCACGAGGTGCTAGGACCCGTCAGGAAGTCGAGCGAGAATGAGATTAAAAACAGAATAAGAAGAAGAGGAAAAACCGAAGCAAGGAAAATGGAAAAAAAGTAAAGATGCCTATACCGCATCAGTAGGATTGTTATTTTGGTTATGACGGATGTACAATAATTTCCCTCAAAATATGATACTTTTGAGTCTCTGGTATGATAATCCTACATTTCCCACCTGGCAACGCTGATGCTTATACCAGCTTTGCATTTTTACACGGAACCAAACAACAACAGTATCATGCCGCTACAGTGTGTGATTTCAAACAGGATGCCGGCATTGTGGAAGCAAAAGAGGGGTGATTGGTGTAGGGTGACCATATTTTGATTTCCAAAAAAGAGGACATTCGGCCCGGCCACGNTGGATTCGGTCAGCTTTCAGTGAAAATGTAGTGTAAAAATAAATGAAATCCTATTGTCTGTCCTGTTTATTGCTTGGGGACTGTTATTTATGTGACAACACCTGAACAGAACACACACAGACACACATTGGCTGTTTGTTTCTACCTTTACTCTCGCTGGAAGCCTCGGACCTTCCACCACCCGCCTCCGCCTTGATTAAACGCTGAAAATAAAAGAGGGAGACAAGTTTTCCTATTTTATCTTATTTTGTTAGGCTATATTTCTTCCTCTCCACTCGCTGGAAGCCTCGGACCTCTTGCCACCTGCTCCCGTCTCAAACACGGAGGTCTCCCTCTCTGCGGAGCACCCACAGCGCACTCCCGGCCTGTTAAATAGCCTGTAACCATAACAACTGTGTGACACAAACTCAGTGCTTTACTCATTAAATAATGTCGGGCTCGGTTCGGTTTCGGACAGAAAAATGCGGCCCGTGCGCACTCTAACACACACACACACACACACACACACACACACACACGGAAAACTGGACATTATCATCAATTTATAAACACCCCCCGGACGCCCCGGACAGGACGTGAAAAGTGGACATGTCTGGGCAAAAGAGGACGTTTGGTCAGCCTAGATTGGTGTGACATGTAACACAACATTCGCATCGGCAATACTTTCTAAACAATAAAAATGGCACCTAACCTGTCCTTCTTCTTTGAGATACTTGCTACCTGCTAACTGCTAACAGCTACTTTTAAAATCTCCTGTAGTGGGTAGCACACATGACACATTGTCAAAATGTCACACCTGTGCTGCCCATGATCCGGTCTTGCTGGCTGTCCCGCAGACATTGTTTCTGTGCTGTTACTATCTCCAGTGTTGGCTTAAAGGGGAGACAACTCTGTATTATACAGAATGGCAAGCGAGACAGCTAAAGCAGAAGCGCTACGCTAATGTGAAGCTAGCTCGTGTAACCCTGGTGAGATAGCAACTTCTAGCCATTAATGCTAAAACTAAATTTACTTACAGATTTTACCTACCTGTAAATAGAAAGTATCCACTTTGAGGAAGTGACATCCTAGTAGCTGATTCAGTTGGTTACTTCACAAAACTAAATGTGGCAGTAGTTAAATTCAGCCATAACAGAGAAAAGATCAGCTAAACCTGCTAAAGGTAACTAGCATAGCAGATCTCAGCTGATATGTTAGCTTTTGACTTGAGTGGAGTTCATGCAATATGTTGCTATTATGCTGCTTTTAAATGACATATTCATATATGTAAATTAGTTTATAGTATGAATGAATATAAATATTAATAGTAGAAGGACTGACAGAACATATACAGTAGCAACACATGCAATACTTCTGGTCTATAAACTGTAAATCAAAATTACCATGACCTGGAAGACTGAGAATCTTCACCAACATATATCATCATAGCACATTTTATTCTCTTAAGGGATAGTTTGGATTGTCTTAAGTGGGGTTGTATGGGGTAGTTATCCATAGTCAGTGTACTACATACAGTATATGTCAGCACGCCCCCAGTTTGGAGTCGCAGGCTGGAGTCCATGATGGAACCTAAGCAATGTAGCCTCCTGCCTAGGATGGGGGTTAGAAACAAAATGAATCATAGCCACCTAAAAAACAACAACATCAGTTTAAGTATACGCTTTATAAAGAGTATTTTCACCATTTTATCTTTCAGTCAGGCAGCTCCTTACAATGGGGAAGCCATTACCGGCTTCAGTTTCCCATCTATGCTCTCGGTCCACCGCTGCTTCGATCATTTGGTTAATTTGTGTGATTGTGTGACTTTGGTGAACCTGAACTAACCCTTTTAAATGCCAAAATCACACAATAACACAAACAAAATAAGTGATCAAGGCAGCAGTAGATCAGCAGCTCCTGTGTTCAACAGTGTTAAATCAATGTTTTTCTCAATGGAGTCTGGCTTTTAAGAAAGTGATATGACGGCTTCACAGCTTTATTTTCCCATTAGAAATCACTGTCAGACAGGTGAAGCAGGGATAACACTCTAAATATAGTATACAATTAAAGTGATACTGATTTTTTTTAGGTGGCACTGTTTTTTAGGTGGCTATGATATGTTTTGTTTCTGACCCCTCCACAGCAGTAGATTGCTTATCTTCCCTGTTGGACTCCAGCCTGCCTCTCCTGATAACTACTGTATGTAATACAGTGGCTATGGATGAGTACCCCATACAACCCCAGTTCAAAAAATCTGAACTATCCCTTTAAAGAAACAAATTAAAACGGACAAGAAGCTGAAAGAACACATTTATGTTGGTAGAAACATTTTCCTTTTCACTCTGAACTGTATTTTTAGGCATTATTCACATTCTATTGCAGTTAGTTTTGGGGTTAAAATCAGGCACAAAAGGAAGAAAAAGAATGAAAATACAACTTCTAATTGTTTGCCTGCCAGACTGAAAACTTGAAACCCTTTTTCTCAACTTCACTGCCTCTGCATTTACTGCTTTATACATAGTAGCAACATTTATCACACTTCTCATTGCCGGGGGAAAAATAAATTTAACGTTACATGTTATCAGCTTATGTGTAACACTTAAACACACTCGCGGTTGCAGACATAAACACACACCGACTCTTATTTATGCATATGTGTGCTGTCAAAGCAGAGAATCCATAAGAACCCAGTAAATCCAGTGCACCAGAGACCCCCACACATGCTGTATGTATACAGTTCACACAGTAACACAGAGTACAAAGGCACACACATGAACACAGACACATGAGGACACACACTTCCTCATCTAATGGCAGTGTTTCCATGGTGAATCTGCTGGTGTGACATCTTCTCCCTCCTGTGTGGTGAGGGTTGCCATGGAGATGCTCTGCTCTGACAGTATATGTTTGTGTGTGTGCATTTGTGTGTGTTTGCTTTTCTTTCTCCTCTGATTTATCCTATATGTGCTCTTGTGTATGTGCTATGGTTCATAACACTTCTAAAAATATTAGGTATCTGATTTGTTTTTATGTGTTTTGTGTGCGCAATGTTTATATTTCTAAATGTGACTGAGCATTTGTGTTTCTGTAAGCTTATATTTTTGTGTGTTTCTGTGTGTGTGTTCCTTGTATGTCCTAGTTGGACCGGTTCAAGGAGCCCCCAGCATTTGGGCCCATGTGCGACCTGCTGTGGGCCGACCCCCTGGAAGACTTTGGCAATGAGAAGACCCAGGAGTACTTTGGCCACAACACAGTCAGAGGCTGCTCCTATTTCTACAGGTACTGGACAACATTACTCCTCACAAGAACCAACTAAAAGAAATATTACATAAGAGTCCTGATAATATATTTTTTTTAGAAGAAAATCAACTTGAATGTGAGTGACTAAAGTTTGATATCCTTGAAGCAATAGATCCCTGTGCTTATGAAGCTCAGAGATATGAATTTACCTGATATCCAAACAAGCCAGAATGAATGCAATATTCAGAGATAAAAAAAAAATATATATATTCTTTCAAATTAGCAGCTGAAACATGCAGCCAGAAATATGACTGATCCTCCAATGTGTTCCTCCTCTGCTCCTTCGATGTGTTTTAATGACCTGGGAGCCATGTGATGGCCCAGAGTTAGGGAGATGTGACTTTCATGTACAAATCTGGAATCTAATAAGTTTGGTGGACTTCAGTGTATTGGTTTGGGATGTTGGTGATGAGAAAAGAGAAAGAGAGATGCTTCCTGCACGGTTACGCCACATCCAAGATCCAATAACAATCACTGGGATTTGTACAAGACACAGAAAATCTTGGCCAGTTTACACACACTCACACACACATTCAGCGTACGAGCAAACACATAAACAAGGCACATTCACAAACACACACACTCACACACACAGAGTTCTGTTTCAGCATGAAACGATATCCCACAATCCCCAGGGAGATTGCACGGTTCTGTTGCTATGACGACTGGCTACTCCTGCCAGATATGGAGTGATATTAAGATACAGTGAGAGAAAGAGAGGGAGAGCAACATGGGAGGAGGGTGGTGGTGGTGGTGGTGGTGGCGATGGTGGTGGGGTAGAAGATGAAAGATGGGAATGAAGAAATAAGAACAGAGGATTGTAAAGATGAAGAGCTGAGGTTGAAAGACAGGCGAAGTGTTGGCGCGGTCGTAGCTGCGCCCCTCAGTGTGTAGAATTCAGTGTTATGACATGTTTTCTGTGGAGAACACAGTTGTTTTCTATGTTTAGCAGACACAGCATCAATCGACCAACTAGTGTATACTCAGCCCCCACAGCACTGAGGAGGCCATAAGTCCTGCTCAGGCCTGCCTTGTGCAAACTCATGCCCCCTGCTGGCCCCAGTTAGATGTAACACTAGAACACGAGAGGCCCACTCATCTCCCACTGCTAGACTTTAAATACTTCCATCTGTTTTGAGGTTTACAGTGGTCTTGATATAATAACATGTTTGCTATGTAAAGGGTTTTTTACCGGATCTTTTCAGATGATTATTCTCCTACATTTTCATTTTCCACTGCTTCACTTCAGATACTTGCTCTCACTCTTTCTCTCTGTCTCTCTCTCTGTCCCCAGTTACCCAGCAGTGTGTGAGTTCCTACAGACCAACAACCTGCTGTCAATCATCAGAGCGCATGAAGCACAGGATGCTGGGTAAGCTGACTGACTGTCGCGGCTCAGTCCTTCTCTCGGCTTAAAAGAGAGCACCATTTAATTTAATGGCTTACCTTGACATTTCGTGTTCTGAGCTGTTATTTTTCTTTGTCAGGGAATTGGCACATTACTGGGGAAAGAGGTTCCACGATTTCCTTCTGTCACCCTTAAAACTGTGTTATTGGCATTGTCAGAGTTTGTCTGATGGAGAACACCAATAGCCTGAACAACATTCAGGTCAACTAACTCATCTTTTGAAAACAGAATGGGACGGCAAAGAGCCATGTAGGGTTTGCACCACTAGTTTAAATAAAGTAGTGGGGGTGAAACATAATTTTCTGATCCACAAATCCACTCCTGGCGTCTGTTATCTTAGTGTAAATCCTCTAAATATAATAGTGCTGCCTTAATTGCTGCATTATCAGTAGTGCTGTCGCTGTGGTTTGTGCTGTTTGGTGAACCCATTAACAGTATTTTATCCGTCGTGCAGCTGGGCAGTCTGGGTAACCGTTGGTGAACTTGTACAAGGGCTGGCCAAAAGACACAGTAGTTTATACCTCTAAATAGTACCGAATGTATAGCTGAAAATTGCTGACACTTTAAGACATGAAAGAATAAAAAACTGACTTCATTCACTGAAATAAGCAGCAGTGTAGAGACAGAATGAAAAACTTACATAATAAAGTATACTCATAACAATCGTAACTAAAAACACTTAAAGGGGACCTATATACCAAATCACTGTGACGCCACTTCCAAACATTCACTGCCAGGTAAACAACTAGCAACTGATTTTTATTACAGAGATGTGTGAAATCAGTTGTCATTTCCAGCCATAACTGTAATGTTTAAAGATATATAGTTACACACTGTAGTCTCACCTATCAGTTGTGCTTATTTTATGTACTGTGTTGCTTTGCTAGTGTGTTTGACGGCACGGAAGCTAAGCAATGTACTACAGTGGACAGGGCTGCAGCAAAACGTATTATAGCTACCGTAAAAAAAAAAAATAATAAAATAAAATAGTTTAAGTGCCCGCTATATTTGGACCATTTTCCCTTTTCCTTACACACAAACTGATAGAGGCAGTGGTAGACCAGCACCTCCTGTGTTCTGCAAAGTAAAATTACTGTTTTCGTGAATGGGTTCTAGTGGCTTTGAGAGAACCATGAGCTTTTTTTTAGATAGCTAAAAACTAACCAATTCAGGCAGCGTTTGGTCAGCGCCATTTTGTTCTATGCATATGACGTGGGGGTTTTCTTCCAGGAAGTTATTGCAAACAAACATTGTGATTGGATTATCATGACCATTTTCAGTTTCATACTTGTGTTTTGGGTTTCTACTAGAACACGATTACATGCTTTATTATTCAAACAACACTTTATGATTTAATATACTTGAATTGACTCTCTGTCTGAAACTCACTGTTTCACCCCCTCCCAAAAAAGCCCAGTCTGCTCTGACCAGTCAGTGTTTCTGGGTCCTTCGCATTTCTGCACCATCATTGCAGCCGGGAAATGACTTAAATGTAGTATAGTGGCTCTTTCTACCAAGAAAAATCCCTAATAAAATCTTTTTAAACCATAATAAAAAAATAAATAAATAAATAAAATAAATAAATAAATAAAAACTGGAGATGTTCCAACAGGAATAAGATCTGAAATCAGGGAAAAATTACTAACATCTGCAACAATGATAGTATGTTTCCCTGATGTTAGCATGTCGCTACATGTAGCAGTGTATGTACACTTGCAGTAGTGTGCCTGGAGCAGATGACCATATAAAGAAAGTAACTCACAGGGTTTACTTTTGCATATGTTTACCTCATTATTTGAAACTTTGGCTACTTTTAATATGAACATCCAACAATGTTATGTTATATTATGTGACAGAAAATTAGGAAAAGCATAATAGGTCCACTTTAATCTTCTCCCACAATATAGTTTACAAAGCAAATGAGGGACCTCCTCACTGCTGAAAAAAATTCCAACTGATTGTGGATGGTGGTAAAAACTGCTCCAGGAACACCTCAGAAAACAAACAAACAAACAAACAAAAACTTTTGGTTTCTCTTTGTGACATTCAGTGACCTTTTGAGGCTGCAGTTTGATTGATGGACAACAGCAGTGCACTTACTGAGTTATAACATAATATTAAATATGTTGATTTACTGTACGGCATACTAGCCTATAAAACAGTACACTGTAAACATTTGTGCATTGTACATAATAGATCACAGGGAGAAATGTAAAGTCTGTGCCAGTGTGGTAGAGCAGTGTAACAGGCAGCGAATCAGGAGCCTGTTTGATACAGAGCCTTTACCTTGCCTTGATTCGATCGGCTCATGATCAGGCACAGTGTACGATGGCCTGCTGTGGACAAAGCTTGTAAATATGTAGGGACCAAAACAAGAACCAACCTTGTGCTGATGATAATGATTGAATAATCGATTTGGTTATACACAGGTTCCTGGAGAGAATAACATCCCTGACAACGCTGCAAAGGACACTAGAACACCATGATGAAAATCACATTAATAAAAAGACAGCCACCCAATTCTGCTGCACACCTAGATTACATTTGTTTATAGTAAATAACCAAAATTCTTGATTACTGATGAGTTTGGTAATTAGTCTGTCCTCAAGGGACCCAGCTACTACGGGCTGCTTATACGTGCTTTGTTTGTGCATAAAAATGAAATGTGCTCTTGTGTTCATTATCATGTCTAATCTCAGTGGGTTCTTTGCATGCATGAAACTAATTGCACCCAGACTTGTTTTTATTGTGACTAAGTCACTAGATCTGGGCCTAATTCAAAATGTAAGCTCTGAGCTGGCAGCTTCACTCAAACACTGGGGGCTGTCAGTACCCTGCACAGTGGCACCCTGTCATTTTGCCCACACAGATCCTTCTTCATTTTTTTTAAATGCGTGGCTGTCTCGCCTTCAACCAGTCTCTGTCTGGTTTTAAAGACCTCTGAAGCAAATCCTCCGTTTTCATCCACAACATGTTTTTTTTTATTTATATATTCGTGTAGCTGTAACGTGGGTGGTTTGTTTGTCTCTCTTTCCTCAGGTACCGTATGTACAGGAAGAGTCAGACTACAGGTTTCCCCTCCCTCATCACAATCTTCTCCGCTCCAAACTACCTGGATGTCTACAATAACAAAGGTCTGACACACACATGCGCAAACACACACACACACACACACACACACACACACACACACACACACACACACACACACAGCTGTACACACACAAAAAGCTCAAATGTGAGCACTGGTGCAATCATTTTAGACTCAACAGCATATTATTCTTCATCTAAGACTGAACAGAAACGCTTAAAACACATTGATAGACATAGTGTGTGGATGTGTGGACTATGTGTGTAGTGAACATTTTAAAACTGAATCATGTTCTTCATTTTAGTATAACTGTATGTTTAACCTGATTGGGGATTCATATTTTAAGAATAATATTGTCTGATATCTGACCAAATTCAATAATCTATATGTGCGTGTGTGTGTGTGTGTGTGTGTGTGTGTGTGTGTGTGTGTGTGTGTGTGTGTGTGTGTGTGTGTGTGTGTGTGTGTGTGTGTCCAGCTGCGGTGCTGAAGTATGAGAACAACGTGATGAACATCCGTCAGTTCAACTGCTCTCCTCACCCCTACTGGCTGCCCAACTTTATGGACGTCTTCACCTGGTCACTGCCTTTCGTGGGAGAAAAGGGTATCACATGCACACACAAATCCTTTATATAGACTCTTCCACATACAGAACATCATAATCAGAACATTAAAGCGTCAGGTTGTCGTAAGTGGTGCTGTAATATCCAAAGGAATACTCCTTTTGGTGTGGAAAATCCAGCACTAGACTGAAATGCCGGTTAACACAAACCTACTTCAGGCTAAATTGTGTTGGTACTGATTTAAGACCTGATTTAAATGTGAGCTATTTGAGCTTTGGTGGATTTTATGCTCAGACAGATCACCAGACTGTGAAGGAGCTCAAGGATGATGAGTCCAGCTACCAAGGCTGCCATGATTTAATGAAACACTTTTGATTTTAGATTGGTCAGACTGGTGTAGTGTGAAGCAGCAAGAGAGTCACAAAAGACAGAAAGTCAGCCCTTACAATTTCATTTGGAGGCATAAATCTAGTATAAAGTACTACAAAAATAGCAGTTGTCATGGATAGGGTTGGGTACTGGTATCAGGAACTTGGTACTGGTATCTAGTGGTACCTTTCTAAGGTGCTTTAGTATCTCTGTAATAACAAAACATACAAAAGCATTCGGTAAAGTTGTCTGTGCCCCACGTAAAGTATTGTCTTGCATGGACGATGACTTCATTATCTCCAGCGCTGGCTGCAGGCATGCTAACGTTAGCTGTGGCTGCTGCGGGGACTTTGCCTCCAGGCTGTCAAACACAATACACTCTTTAGCTTTAAATATATTTTGTGTTAGACCAGGTGTGTCCTCAGGTTAGACGTGTTGCCCTGGCCAGCTTTGCATTTCACATTACAAAAGTGTTGTCTGCATCAAGTTTTGACAAGGGAAACCACACAGGACCGCTTTAGGTTCGCCACTGCCCTTACTCACTGTGACTTGAACAGGCTGTATGGGTGACATAGTCTGGCTCTCTCTTTTTCTCTCTATACTCTACATTTCTCTCACCCAGATGCAATGTCGAGTATTGAAATTTGGCATCAGTTGATTTAATGGTAATCGGTACTCTGTAGTAGCTACATAATTTGGTCAGTACTCTTACAAGTACTAAGTCTGGCACTCAACCCTAGTCATGGATCAGTTTGCACATTTAATAAATTAAGCCAAAAAAGTCTGACGCAAAAATCGAAATAATCTCTGTAATACCACTGCAAATTATAATCATGATACATTTCCATCAAATGGCACTCATGTACCAACTGTGCAGCTGTATTCTTCTGACAAAGACGTGAGTGCTCTTAGACTGACAAAACTTGATGGCCTGTGAGCTATCCTCTCTCCACTTTTGTCCTGTCATGAACCTTTAACACCTCCTTAACTGGACAGAAGTCCAGTCTGTGCTGCACAAAGCAGGCACAACTTCATCTTGAATTCTAGCTTTGAAAGGCAGAGACGCAGACGGCAATAACATCCTGTCTGTGTCCCTGCGCTAGATCTCACCACTCAGCGAACACAACTAAGGTAAAAACACTAAAAGGGATAATCTCTATAAATTTCTTAGTTTTAAAGGAAGATCATTTTTATGTACTCTACATGGTCTCAGTAATATTCTCTAAAAATAGCAATTATATCAGCTTAAAAAGGTGTACAACCCCTACTTACAGGATTAGGGACTCCTGGGTAACCACAGTTTAGTCAGATTTGAGGCATTTTATGCCTTTATTGGGCAGCAGTGGAGAGATGACAGGAAATGAGGGGGGAGTGAGAGAGACAGGGAATGACATGCAACAAGCATCTTAGCAAGGCTCAAACCGGGGTGTTGTTGTTCTTGCTTGGTGTCTTAACCCCTAGGCCACAAGGGTGCAACTATGTTCCTGATTAAGTGTGTGTCTTTGTGTCCTGCAGTAACTGAGATGCTGGTCAATGTCCTGAGTATCTGCTCTGACGACGAGCTCATGAATGACGGAGAGGAGATCTTCGATGGTAAGAAACACTTAACATTGACGTTTAAGTCATGATTCAAACCTATGCTTGTGTGAATAAATACAAGACTGAAATATAATTCAGTAATTACAAAGATATCTTGGCAATTTGTTTTTTTATGATGACAGCACATTAAATTAATGAGTTTGTGTTTGACTCTTTTTCCAGCCAGTGCAGCAGCAGCCAGGAAAGAGGTGATCAAAAACAAGATTCGAGCCATTGGGAAGATGGCTAAAATGTTCTCTGTTCTACGGTGAGCTGAGTTCCAATTGTACGCACTGCATGTGTGTGTGTGTGTGTGTGTGTGTGTGTGTGTGTGTGTGTGTGTGTGTGTGTGTGTACCGTATGCCTATAAATGCTGTATTTAACTTTAGGAGAAATTAATCAGAAGTCACCTGCCTGGTACTTTCAGCATCCTGCGAGCATGTTTTTGTGTGTTTGCAGGTGCACAATGAGGGGAAGTGTGTAATTCTCTGTAATTTTCTCTTTTTATTCACACACACCTGTCCCACACACGCACGCCATCTCTGTCTGTCTCTCAGGGAGGAGAGTGAGAACGTGTTGACCCTGAAGGGACTGACCCCTACAGGCATGCTGCCCAGCGGAGTGCTGTCTGGGGGCAAACAGACCTTGCAGAGCGGTGAGTGTTTAACACACTCGCACAAACGCACTCTCAAACGTAACCCTGGACACACCTTCAAAGGCAGAACTAAAACACACACAAGTACACATAGACACAGTTTAAATACCTGCTTTGGACCATCCTCCGGTTCCTTCCTGCCCTCTCTCCTCTTCTCCTCCTCTGCTCTTCTCCTCTCATCCTTCTGCCTCACTGATTCGCTCACTCTCTCCACCTCACCTCACCGGCGCTGAGGATACTAACAGCCTGCTGGTTGTGTGTGTGTGTGAGAAAGCAAGAGAGAGAAAGAGAGCTAAAGAATGATAGAGAGGACATACAGCCAAAGCGTGTGTGAGGTGTGCGTGGGCTAACAGCAGCTACTGCTAACACCAGGTGCCCTCTGAACCTGCCATGGTCTCAGTGCTGCTCTGAGGGCCTCACATGACTAAAGCCTGAAACATGTCTCTGAGTCAGCTAATTTGCAATCGTCATGCGTCACTTGTATCAGTGTCTGCCGACACAAAGTGCACATACATTTAATGTATATGTTGGATTTACCAATCAGAATGCGTTTTTTTTTGTTTGTTTCTTTGTGTTTTATTCAGAGACGGGCATCTTTGCTTTTAATGTATAGGGTTTAGTCGAGAGGTAGACAGGATGAGAGATGAATCAGAGACGTAGAGGTTTAAATGGTACGCCCCTGGGCCATCATGACGCTGCTTATCAAATATTTGCATCGATATACCTCACCACTAGTTACTCTTTGTTCTCCTTTACTTCCTGTGTTCAAATTTCTGGTTTGGTGTTGGACCAACACAGGCACTGGCTAAACATGTTCGGGCCGGTGTTTTTTTTAACTACATTTAGTGGAGATTTTTATCTGCGGTCGCCCTCACTTGCGTCCTTAAGCCGTCACATTTAAACGCAACTGCACAGAAGCATGTTTCAGCCTTCACTCCTTTCTTCTTCTTCTCCTCCTTCTTTCTTTGTACTTCATCTACTCTCTCGACCCTGTCATCTTCTCTCTCTTCCTGTCCTCCTTTCTCTCTCTTCTTCTTTTCTCCTCCATCATCCTTCAGCTACCATTGAGGCCATTGAAGCCATCGAGACAGTTAAGGACGCTGAAGGTAAAATCCCACTCATTTCACTGTGTGTGTGTGTGTGTGTGTGTGTGTGTGTGTGTGTGTGTGTGTGTGTGTGTTGTGTGTGCGCACATGCGTTCCCTGTGTGTGTGCGTGTGTGCAGCATGGCTGCGCTCTCAGCCACCCATGCTCATAAGGTCATAGATTTTCCTTACCCACGATGCACCAAGCTCTTCTAACCACATCAGCACTCACAACATAGCCACCACATTTAATCACACAAAACATGCACACACATTTCTCTTTCCATCTCTTGGCAAACAGGAAACAGCACTACACCTTCTCTCCCAACACACAAACATTTATTCATGTCTTTTTCAGCACACGGCACGTATCACACACAACTTTGTCTTGCACACACCATACACGCGCAAGAAGAGCGGGGCTGTGGGTGGTAGTGGGTGTTGTGAAGTTGGGCAGGGTCACTCTTATAGTCTGCAGTGTGTTACTGTCTTTTTTTGATATTTCATAGGCACTGTAGTTCTGTAGAAGATAAACATGCAGCCAATCTGTTTCTCCACAAGCAGAACAAGAGTCACCTGTTATGATAAAAGTAAATTAATGCAGAGTGTTAAGGGAATATTTCTAATAATCTTACAAACCAAACCTCAAAAGTTCTGTGGTAAAACTCAGCTATTCACTGGGCTTTTGACCATATCCCATGGCCTTCTTCAGTAAATGGTCACATCACCTAAGCAGAGCACTTCAGTAACGCATTAACAGGTTCTGTACTGAGCTCCTGTGATGACTCTTCTGACTGAAGCCAGAACAGGTCTGCTACTGAACAGATTGTGATCATGGTATTTGTGTTTAGTGTATTATAAGCTGCGTACACAAGCTTTGTTATTACTCTGCATGCTTCTGTTAACTGTAGTCTTTTGTGTTTGTAACTTTTGTGCTGTCCTGAACTACAGTCCATAATTTGTTGAAGCAAATAAATTATGGGTATCTTTTGTGTTATGTTTTTCTGTTACGTACTATTATTTGTAGCTGGGTGTGAGGTGTCCGCTGTGTAGGACAGTGGCTTAGTGGTGTGTAGCTGCATGTGTGCAAAGGTAATATGGCAGTAGTTGTTGTTCAAAAGTGGCAGCAATCTCTGCTGACAGACCTCCTTATCAGTGCAGGAGCATCTGTCAACACAGAGACCGCAGATCAGCTGATCTCAAAGCTTCAGGTTGGAGAGGTTTTACTCATTTTGGTTTAATTAATTTTGATAAGTTGTTACCCCAATTATTCTGCTTTTATTTGGTCCACTTTGAGTCTAATTTAAAGGGGCACTCTGGCTATTTATTATTGCCCTGCCATAAATTTGGGGGCTCAAAAGGGACTGATTAAACAGTTGTTAAATATTTGAAACTGAAGCAAAAGAGCTGGACATATGCTATTTTTTTTATCCTTATTGTGGGTCCAGATCCAAAAAGAGCTGGATCCCATATTTCCCATAATGCAACTGATGGCATCTTTTTGTCAGACCCTTCATGCTTGGTCAATACCCATGTCTTTAAACTCTATATCCCCATTTCACAATGCCATTGAAGGAACAGTTCGACATTTTGTACCTTGTTTGTTTAATTCGTACACGGACAGAAACGTAAAGATGGCATGTTGTAGTTTTACAGGAAGTCACTGTGCCAAGAAATAGTTCCAGTATAATAAAACCACAGTGCTGTTTTTTATGGATCAAACAAACATGATTCAATAGCTGTGTCCAAACAGTCCATCCATTCCTTCAGCGCAATGCATGATAAGATGTAGTGCTTGGTTTGTGACGTTTGGTTGTACACTACCTGAATGAATTGTTGTATACTTTATCCCCCCATTTCCTGTCTTGATGCTAAGCTATGCTAACAGCTCGCTGCCACTTGTTTTAACTTTACCATACAGACATGGGAGATATCAGTCTTTTCATTTAACTTTATGCAAGTAAGCATATCTCCCAAAATGTTGAACCATTCCCTTAAACATTTGTGTGTCCAAGCCAAGATTACCTCGATGACATCATAAACTGATGTGCATGTGTAGAATTGGCAGAGTGCCCCTTTAAAGAACAAGTTTGAGTGCATCAGCATATTATTATTCATTAAACTCGCTGAGGAAGAGGAATTGAGACAAAGCTGAAGTTCATTATCACAAAAAAAGACAAATTTGCTAAAGTCTAACCCAACTTAAAATATGGCCAAAAGAATCAACCTGGCAGATATGGAAAACCTGACATCTGACTTTTGTCCTTATCTTTAATTTTTACGTATTGGTTACAGAATGTAATGGGGAAAGTGGTAACCTCCAGAACAAACGGCTGAATGTCAAAAACTCTTCACATAGGCTAAATATGTTTTAAGGACTTATGAACGACTGCTTCTGTGCAGCTGTGCTTTGTTCCATACTCTGTGTCTCATAACGGCTTATCTAGCAGGTGTCTCAGACTACTGATCTAGGATCAATGGCCAGGTCGCACTGACTGTCATGTTCACTGTGAGCTACGAGGTCAAACTAATCCTAGCTCAGCATTCAGACAATAGATGACAGTAGCTGATGTGTGTAGATAGTGGTGTAAGAACTGTGTTGATTTGCATATATGACAGAACCTTGTTCATCCAAACCCAAAACGTCCCTCTGTTAAAGGAGCACAGTCAGGGTCATAAGCATTGAAATGTCCTTGCTGGTGTGCTCAATTGAAAGCATTTGAAAGTTGAATTAAACCAGACGGATCGCCATGAAATGTGTGCACATGCACATTTCATAAATGAATAAAATGTGGTTTGGACTCTTCAATCCATTTCAGCGCTCTGAATATTTCCTTCAAAGCTCCCAGGGGTTTGGATACACAAGATTCTACTTAATGTCTGGTAAAATATTAACTCTGTGTGCATGTATGTATGTTTGTGTGTGTCTGTGTATGTGTCCGTGTGTGGGTGTGTGCCTGCCTGTCTCCGCAGCCATCCGAGGCTTCTCCCCGCAGCATCGGATCAGCAGTTTCGAGGAGGCCAAAGGTCTGGATCGGATCAACGAGAGGATGCCTCCGCGACGCGATGCCGTCAACAGTGTGGGCCTGTCAATGGGCCGCATGAACATGGGAGAGCCCAATGGGACCGACAGCAACAGCAATATACAGTGATGGACATACCCTCCCACATGCCCAGACACATACCTGCAGTTACAACAACTCTCATATGGTACCATATTTATAGATACTTGTACATAGGCATATATACACAAGAAAATGCACCACACAAACATAGTATTACATACACTGAATGGGCTACATCACACACACATGCAATCTCTCACACACACACACACACACACACACACACACACACACACACACACGATTATCTACCCCATTCCCGTTGCCCTCAGCTGTATGTAAAGGCATGAGCGTACCCGGACTATACCACCAAAGGCTGAGTCTCTTCACTGAACTGATGGGCCCTATATAAAGAACTACAACTCCCATGTACCTGCACAACAACAGGAAAGAAACAACAAAAACACTCCCCATGCAAAACAGGAGGAGCTGCTGTTCACCATGTATGTTGGGGATCAACAGTGGGTTGACAGTGTCAGCATGACATGGCTGTCCGTGGTGTGTGCTGTGTCAGGCGGGGTCAAGAGTTTGCACGGAAGATGGGGGTGGCAATCAGGGGCGGGGGCGTTAAAGATATGTATGCTTCTTTTTCCTGTTTGCAAACAGAGAGTGGAACCAAACTTGCGATAGGTTGATTTTATAGAGTCGTGGATATGCCTGCCTGCGTGTGTGCACATGCTTCAACATGTAAATGTCCGTGCAGTTATATTTGAATATGTGTTTGCAAACACGAGCTGATCTCGTCATCAGCCAGCGAGAAAATTTTTGATGTGTGGTGTGGTATCTGTTGCCGAGAGATGTGTGGAGATAATCTCAGCTGCAGTCTAATCTGAGCCCTCGCTGTCCTTTTCTTCTCGGGAGGAGATTCCCGTTTGCTTTTGTAGCACTACACTGTAACCATCCTCTACTTGAAGTCAAGTGGAGTCTGTCCCCCCCCCCCCCCCCCTTCGTTGCCCTCCCAAAAAAATATTAAAAAACAAAAAACTCTGGTCCCAGGCCAGTTAGCTCTCTGCAAAGGCTTGAAACTGGGCCAGGATCAGATGTGAAACAAGTGTTTCTCCCCACCTGTTGTGTGTAAATAGGTTACATAAAGAGGTTTTATTGCACATGTGATGAACACGGTCATGAGATGCAAGATGCAGTATAGCGAACGTAGGATGCTTTATGGATGAGAGGGAGCCGGGGGGAGTTGAAATGTGAAGTCATACTCTATTCATTCTCTTTCTACATCCTCCTTTCTTCCCGTGTTGCTGTCTGCTACCACACAGCAGTGATGGCCGGGAAATCTCCGGCCTAAAAAGCAGGAAATAATATTTCACAAAGGAAACAGACTCTTCTGGTTAAGGCAGCAGCCAAGACGACAAGAAGAAGTCACAAGAAAAGGTCTTTGTAAAGCATTTATATTAACGCATCAGTGCATGCAGAGTTAAGTTCTTTGATAATAATGTGAAGATTATATTTGTGCTCTGTGTTTCACTATGGTAGGATTTTTTTTTTCTTTTTGTTTTTTTCTGGCTAATATAAATGAACTGAGGAATAATAAATAATTTATTTTGTACATAATGTTAATTTATTTTTTGTATTCATTTTGTGTTATATTTTGTTGGGTTTTTTTCATGTTTTTTTTTTCTTTTTCTTTTTCACAACCTGTGTTTCTGGTTTCTTTCGATGCTGTACAGAATGACAGTACGCTTCTATTCAAAGTGTCAAGTCCACGTTCTCTCCTCTCTTCTTTGTCGGTGTACAGGAGTTGTTTTTAACGATAAATATGAATAACGATAAACAAATATTAAATTAGCATTGATGAATGACCATACTATATACAGAGGCACAGGCATTCAGGCAGCCAAAAGCATGATTGCATGGTTAAAATTTGCGCTGTTTAAAGCAAAAAGCAGAAAGACACATTTTAACAGAAGAGCCGGTGTGTTGCTGTCACAATTTAAAGGAAAAAAGTGTACTCTCTCTCTGATCATAATTCTTGATGATTCCTCTTGTTATTTGATGATATTTATGATTCTATGATTATTATGATTCTATTTATTATGGACATTATTCTTAATATTTAAGCTCTCTCTCTCTGCTGGTTGCTCTTCATGTTGCGTTGCTCCTTGGTTGATCTTGTTGTGCTTCTTTGGGAGAGGTGAACCCCCCTGGGAGACCCTGTGCCATAGAAATTGTGCCACGGTTCTTACTTTCTTTCTCTCTGTCTCTCTCTCTCACTCTTTCTCAATCTCTCGCTCTCTCTTTCTGCTCTCTTTCTGTTTTGACTCCCCAGTCACTAACACTGTAAGCATGCCCCATGGGACGATCCACTTTTTTACTCTTGAATAAAATATGCATGAACCTTTGATATGGATACTGAGACTTTATTTAATTACCACTGAGCATGGACACACAAAAGACAACATAAAAGAAGCACCCTTGTGCAATAGCAATGAATGAGTCAATAAAATCATTCAATGTGACTGGACCTGTTATACAGTTGCCAAATCACAGTGGAACATGCTTAGAATGATAAAGATAATCTTGTGAAGCAGAATTTAGTTTTGTTAAAATGTCCCACCCAGGAAATTCACTTGTGGCCCCCTTCAGTTCATTTAACCACTTGTCAGAGTGAGTCAATCCGGTAAGTGTCAGTCATTTACAGTCTTCTTTTAACACCGAGGATGTTACAGCTACTGGCTGTGGTTTGACAAGACAGAAAGTATTCCTCATAGAAGATACTATTCCAGGTAAGAGGGAGTGACTTTCTCTTTCATCAGGTAGTTTCACAAGGGTGAAACTGAGCTTACTGATTTATGTTGTGTAACATTTATGGGAGTGACAGGAAGGACAAGAAAGGATATATGAAATAATCACAGTGGTTAAAAAACTTTTGACTTACTGTAATCATTAGGGCTAATTACTGTAAGTTACACCTCCCTACTGGTATGTCAAATCTGCTGAAGAATATAATATTTGTTTTATTTAAATGTATTAGATTTATCTTGCATAACCACTCAAATTAAGTCTAAAAACACTAGTATCACATCTCAAAAAACCCAAGTTGTTTGTAATAGTGCAATGTAAACTCCTCGTCATACTAACCCTCTAAAATAATATCAAAGACAAGACCTTAGTGTTCTCAGTGATAGTCATGGCCTGGTCTAGTGGTGAACTAGGGGTCATGCTACTCACATAGGGGAGTACTTCTGCATTTGTCAGGAGGCATGTGGTTGGAGTCTTAAGTAACTTAGTTAATGGATAAACTGTAGTTTGTTAAATGCAGTGAATAATGGTTAAAGACATATTGTTAGTGACAGATTGAGAGAGATGAAATAGATCAAGTAATGTTAATGGCTAAATAATTGAATTAGTTAGCTAAAAGTAAATGTCTGAAATAGTTATCTAAACGTTATGGATAAATAGTTATCTAAAAGTGATGGATAAATGGCTGAAATAGTTAGCCAAAAGTTATTGATAAATGGCTGTAATAATTAGCCAAAAGTTATTGATAGATGGCTGAAATTGTTAGCCAAAAGTTATTGATAAATGGCTGAAATAGTTAGCCAAAGGTCATTGATAAATGGCTGTAATAGTTAGCCAAAGGTCATTGATAAATGGCTGAAATAGTTAGCCAAAGGTCATTGATAAATGGCTGAAATAGTTAGCCAAAGGTCATTGATAAATGCCTGAAATAGTTAGCCAAAAGTTATTGATAGATGGCTGTAATA
>NC_065509.1:12939584-13042735 GCF_006386435.1 Epinephelus moara
CTCAATTCTCCTGCAAAATGAAACTTTACATTCAAAACAATGTTATTTCTTCTCAAAATGGTATTTTGTTTTCAAATGACACACACAAACCATCATATGAATAGACATTTATAAGAACCAGTTGAACACTGATGTGCTCAATGTAAAACACTATGATGAATGGAAAACACTTCTTCTCCATTCATCATAATGACTAAGGCCTTTTTTTTGTTCAGTGTTACACTTACTACAGACAGTACATACATAAGTGTGTTGTAAAACATTTTAGAATATTGTTTTTATACTCAGAACATACAAATACACGGTAACAAATATATTTTATTTTTCCCACAAAAACAATGTACACAGTGTACATCCCAACCAACACGAAGTTGCACATACAGTGGTCTACATACAAAACAACAGAAGAATTTACTGTATACAGTTACAGTAAAAAACAAAAACAAAACTATGCTGCATCCTCTCTTCTGTTTCGGTCTGGCCACAGCACCTCATCCACATCACAAGCAATGTTTTCCCTGGCCAAGCAGCGGGGGAAATATCGCCTAGCATGGCGAATCCAGCCATGAAAAGCATCAACTGCTATATCTCCACATGTGTCTTCCATAGCTTGGAGAAGGGGTATACGCGTTTGTGGATTTCGGTCATACACTTTCCATCTCCAGGCAGAAAAAGTGACTCGGATCTCATCAGAGATTACGGTCCTTGGCCTTCCTCGTCCTTGTCCTCCCCGTCCTCCTCTTCTTACTCTCACTCCTCTGGCTCTGGCTCTGCCTCTGTTTCTAATGTTGGCATCCATTGCTCCAAAACAGAAAAGCTCACCTGTTGCCCTTTTATGCTAAAGCTCTGATTGCTAATTGTAAAACTGTGTGACAGGTGTTTGCCCATGTGATGAGTCAGTGTGCATTGTAGGGCAATTAACTTTAGAATTTTGAATGACAGTGTGTTCTTTGTGAAAACAAGAGCTTTTCTTCATGAAAATTGTGCCAAATGCAGAGAATTGTGTGTAGTGTTTTGAAAAAAATGTGTTTTAGAACTGCAGTTTGAGTGTAAAGCAGGAATTGTGCTTGTAGTTTAGCAGAATTGGTTCAGGGGGTCGGTGCATGAGTTACATGTTGTGGTCATTGTGTCTCAAGTACCAGTATTTGTGTGTAAACAATTGAGCATTGTGTCTCAAGTAC
Organism: Epinephelus moara; assembly: GCF_006386435.1. Lineage (NCBI taxonomy): Eukaryota > Metazoa > Chordata > Actinopteri > Perciformes > Serranidae > Epinephelus > Epinephelus moara. The sequence continues at coordinate 12,940,766 of NC_065509.1, forward strand.
CAGTATTTGTGTGTAAACAATTGAGAAAAACTGTAATATATTCATATAGCCTATATATTTCTAAATATAAAAATGTGATAGATTTTATTTTAACAGTCAAAAGCAGCAACAGGTTATGATTTGTATGTTTATTTCATGATTCATTCGGCTCCACTAGCACAAATAGTTTTGCACCTGGACTGGTACTGGACTGACCAGCAACAAATGATGGTGTATTATTATAAACAAGTTATGTTTTAGCTCACCAATAGGATTCCAGAGACTCTGGAGTCTTTGACAAAGAGCAGTGAAGCTGATCTGAAGGCCTAATGTTTGCCCACAACCTTTATATTGTTTTTTATTTATTTATTCCTATCTGCATATTACAGTCTTTTACTTTCATATATAAATGACCCAACAAGACTTGAAAGACTTGAAACTTGAGTTAAAAAATTGTTGTCATTACAAAATTATTAATAGATGTACAGTGAGAACTTCCTCTTTCATGAAGCCTTTCCCCTGATCTCTGCTCCCTCCCACTCCTTTTTTTTACCGTGATGTTTTGATGGCACAGGAATACGGGTAGAAAACTGGAATCGAAAGTGAAAGTGTAGGATGATGACTAAAAAGGGCGGGGAGAGAGGCAGAGGAGAGGCAGAAGGAGAACAGAGGACAAAGGAAATTTTTTTAGTCTGGATCACAGCAAACGCATTGAGGTGAGTCCCTCCTTACATTCTTACTTAGTTTTAAAATGCTTTTGATGGAGTTAGACTCACCTGCTAGATTAGACTTTTTCCCATCATCACTGACAGAGATCAGGTTGTGTGTTTGTGGTAAACAAAAAGTAACTTTATGAAAACCTCACTGTTGAATATTAAACTGTCTTCACTATTTTACTGCCAAAGAGTGTACAGCACATTTGTTACAGCTACGTCATCTCGGCACCATTACATTGTGGTTATACTGGAATGCATTTTGAATAGATTCAGTTGCGTGGGAGCTTATAATGATAGTCTAATGTCTGATGTTAGTACTGATGGACAGAAAACACACATGTAGTAAAAACAGCTTCAGATTAAATTGTAGCCTATTAAAAAACATAAGCACAGAAAAAAGAATCCAGGACTCACAGACTCAACCATAAATGGTTGAAACAGTTAACTAAATGTGACGGATAAATGGCTGAGATAATTAGTTTAAAGTGATGAATAAATGGTTGAAATAATTAGCTAAAAGTGATAGATAATTGGCTGAAATATTTATCTAAAAGTGATGAATAAATGGTTGTAAAAGTTAGCTAAAAATGATGGATAAATGGCTGAAATAGTTAGCTGAAAGTGATTAATACATGGCTGAAATAGTTAGCTAAAAGTGACAGATATTAAATTATTTGTTTTCACAAAAGTAAAAATTTGTCCTGGTACAGTGATTTTTATACAGCCATATCAGGGCACAACTGCACTGATGCCAACAGGTATACTATCTGTCTAAGTAGTGAGCTTAGGTGTAGATAGAGAGTAACTTGATCATAGAAGCACTCAGTTACACAATGTACACATACATACAAATGCACAGGCATACTCATTCCAACTCGAAAGAACTTCAAAGGTAGATCATACGTGTCTAGTAGGAGATTATGAGAAAAGAGAAACTGTACAATTCCAAATAAATGCGGGGGTGGGGGGGGGGGGGGGGTTGGGGGGGGTGGGGGCTTTTGAGGTTGTTAAAACTAAAAGATGAATTTTATATAATGTTTTGCTTTTAGTGGGTGAAAACTGCCATTGTCAAACATTCGATACATTACACACAGCCATATTTCACACTTAAAAACATATTCACCAGCAAAACCACCATTCGTCTATCAATTACTCACTGTGTGTTACCTTTGTTTGCACAACATGCCTCCATGGTGAACGGAGAATCCAAAAAGGATTCTACTTAATGAATTTAAGTAACTGAGGACCAAATGTAACAACAAAATTAAATCAACACATCAATTTTCAAAGTCTTACACTACTCCAGCAGTGCAGTCCAAGTCTCATTTAAACAGCCATATGCTCAGTACCTCCTAAACATGTGTGTCTTCAATTAAAGCTTACTATTTAAAACACTTCCGTCTCAGCACATGCTTCCATATTAGCTCCTTTTTTGGATTCTATGTTCAGTGTGGAGGCGTACAGAGCATGCAACATAAAAAGCGGTGAGTAATTGACAAATGGTCATTTTGCGGGTAAAGCATTCCTTCAACGACCACATAGTTTAGACTTCATTGAACAGCTTTCTGAGTGAACTGACCCTATGCACTGAGAAAGATACATGTGCTTTTATAAAAGCACTCCCTGACACTGGGTGACTGTCCCCTGACAGATGCAGTGCCTCCAAGATCAGGACGCGCTCATCCCTCAGCTTCGCGGGACTTTGCCTAAGGTGTGTGCTGCTGCGCTGGCTGCCATAACAACAGGAGGCATCGTGTTTCTGTCTCCTGAAATGTTATTTGGATGGGTTGCCATGGTAATACTAACCCTGACACTCGGCCCTCTGCTGCACGGGATCTGTCTGCTAGCAGAGGAGATGCTTTACCATTCAAGTACAAGGTGAGAGAGAAGTTGTGGGTGTATTTGTGTGTGTTACAATCAGCTGAAGTAAATAACTAAAACAAAGATGGAGGAGTCTGGAGTGGTTCTGTATTTAGATTAAGAAAAGAAAAAGAGCTCTAGACCAAAAAATAAATAAATTAATCCTTGTTGTCTGGTCTGACTTAAGTAGTGGCTTTCCTTAAGCATTGCTTAACGCTGCTCTAATGAATATTCTTATATTAACAATGCATCAAATGACTTTAATGTAAAAGGTGTCAATCAAAGTGACGAACCTACAGAGAATTATCCCCTGACTGCAGTTTCCCCTCAGCTCTACAGAGCACTTAGTGTCTTTTAGCTCAGTGTTTTGGTTTTACAGCCAGCAGCTTTCCTGACTTTTTCGACTGTCACTGCTCTCATTGCCGTTGTTTCTAGCCACAGGTAAAAAGAAACAAAACACTGTTACCCGCCTGGACAGTATGTTTACAAAATTATTAAAATCTCTCTAAATCAATTAAATGTTCATTAATGTTAAAACGCTAAACTGGGCATCTACCAGTGCAACCGTGACACAGCACAGACAGCAACAGGGACAACAGTGTCTTCTCTATTTTTACCAGGTACCGAGGCAGAGGGCTGCTGAGCCACATGCTGCCAGCCTGTGGTTTGGGGGGAAAGACCCTGCTGGCTGCAGGGCTGGCAGGCCTTCTGCTCTACCTGGCCGGAAATCCTCTGCCACACAAAGGCCAATGCTGGAAACTCCTCTTCCTGGCCTCAGTTCTTTACGCACTGCTCAAAAGCCTGGGAGTCCTGGTGAGGTCCACACCTGACACACAAACACCACTGTCTTTGTTTTTCTGGGGTGTCTGTCTTTCTTTTGCAAAAAAAAGTATCATTGGAACATTACAAAGCAGATGTGCTTTTTCTTAAAGGACCATACCCCCCAAAAAATTAGCAAGCTTGAGTGGTTTTCTGTCCTTGTCTGCCATTAGTTTCCATTCATATAGAAATTAATGTAAACCTTTGACTTTTACAGAAAACAGTGAAAGCTCTAACGCAGAAACACTGGTACAGCTCTTTAAATTAGCCTGTGGACGTCTCGTAATGTACGTGCCATCATCCCTGGTATGTACAGGACTACACTGTAAAACCCAGCAAGTAATAGACATCAAGGGCATCTCAAACTTTCACACTTTCACAACTACTAGAGACCAATTCCAGGACTATGTTTAAAAAAAAATACTCTATATAACTAATTTAGAGGTGTCAGTATCAGTTTCTGCTTCACTGCCTGTCACCTACCCAGAAAAATGTGGCTCTGATGTGGCTTTGAACAAAAAAAATAAATAAATCAAGAGGTATTTTAGAAGGTGAACGATCAATACTGTCACACACAATCAGAAATGAGAGACTTGTGTTTGCACAGCACTTCATCTCAGATGTCGTTCACATTCTGAGCTTCACTATCGAGTCATTTATCAACACACAGCATTTGCTGAACTTTCTATGGAAGCCCAGTATTCATGTTAAATGAATACCTATCATCAGACCCTGGGTATGCAGTGGGTCTGGACACCCAAACAACACAATACTCACTGGAAGCACTTGTGTGAAAGCAACAGTGTCAACATTACATAGTATACAGTATAGATGCAAAGCAATGCGTTTTTTTGGGTTTCGAAATGCTGCACCCCCGGCTAGCATCTTTAAGACACGTGCAACTTGTGCTAGCAACAAAGCATACACTTTAGCTAACAAGAGGCTAGCTAACAATAACCACCTGACGACACGATAAGCTCAATAGCTTGTTGCTAGCAGTGGCAAGATAAAAAACCAAGTTTATAGAACCTGTCATTTAATATTAGATATCTCAATTTGCAATTAAAAAAACTGGATAACAGTCAACTTTGATCTTGGAAATAGAAAAGAGAAAATAAAAAGAGACAATAAGTTGAGAGTTGAGGTTCGAATGCTGGGGTGGGCGAGCCCTTATGTGTGGCGTTTTGCATGTTCTCCCCGTGTCAGCGTGGGTTTTCTCCGGGTACTCCGGCGTCCTCCCACATGTGAGTGTGAATGGTTTCCTGTCTCTATGTGTCAGCCCTGTCTGTCCAGGGTGTACCCCACCTCTCGCCCAGTGTCATTTGGGATAGACTCCAATATACATTCTGTCCTGGACAACTGGAAAGACAGTGCAGAGGGAATCTTTCTCTCTTTTTGTTCACAGTCCCAGTTAATTTAGATAATTGATTGTATCAGAAAGGTCATCATCTGAGAGCTTATTAAATTGTCACAGCTCAGAGCGCCGTGGTAGAAGTGGGAAAAATAGCTCAGTTTTAGCATAAGAGGACTACACTTCAGACAGAGCAGCCCCTATGTAGGAACACTTCCTGAAGCATCAGTTGATTGTAATTGATATGGCATTTCTGGAGTAAAAATAGGCCTAAAAATATGTCTACATCAGCAAGAATGACCATAGCACTCACACTCTCCTCAAATAATTGCTGTATAATTCTGAACAAAGCTCTCTCTTCCCTCTGACTCCTTATAGAAACTGGCAGCATTATAGATTCAAATTCAGCTCAAGCTTGGGTGTAGCTGTCTCTGTCCCCATCTAAAAAATATGTTCCTCCCACAGAGGAGAGGGTGGCTTGGGTGCAGGGATGCCCTTTTCTTTTGCCACACACATTCCAATAGGTGTCTCCTGAACAAAGGTGAGGTGTTGTGACATCCCTCTGGCTGTTTCTGTGGTCGGTGTGCAGGGTCCGTCGGAGGTGGAGGTGTCAGACATCTGTGAGGGGAGGAAGATGAACGTGGCCCACGGCCTGGCCTGGTCCTTCTACTTGGGCTACCTGCGACTGGTGCTGCCACGTCAGTAACATCAAAGCACACACCTCCTTATATTTCAGATTATGCATGATTATTTGAATACAAGTTTTTTGGGCTTCACTTGAGCAATGTAATCAATCGAATTAGATATGCTGTATGTCTATTTCATTGACATACAGTTCATCCTAAAATTAAACACACATTTTCCTTGCACCTGTAGTGCTATTTATCAGTCTAGATTGTTTTGTTGTGAGTTGCTGAGCGTTGGAGATATAGGCTGTAAAGATGTCTGTCCTCTCTAATGTGTGTGTGTGTGTGTGTGTGTGTGTGTCCATTAAGGTTTTGAGGAGTCCATTGCAAGGTTTCATGCCACCCATCAGGCCAGCAGATCCTCCTGGGGTCGTGGCTCCAGGAAACTCCTCATCCTCATACCTCTCAACGCCAACATTTCTCACAAGCTGGAGGAAGAGGACGACAATATCACTTTCTATGACAACCTCCCCGACACTGAGATAGACAGGGCGGGAGTCCGGAGGCGAGTCTTCAAGCACAGCGTCTACAGAGTAGTGGACGAGCATGGAAAGGTAGGCGGAGCTGTAAAACAGTAGTTACAGATTATAATGCAGGTAGATTTAGATCATTCCAGAATTTTAATAGTGAGAACACAAACACTGAAGTGCTTTCACACACAAAATAATAGCTGTGTGCCATTCATCCATCCATTCTCTGTACTTTTTCGAGTCAAAGGTGGCTGAAAATATGCAGGCATGCATCCGGGAAAAGGCAAGGAAACATCACAGACAAGTCTCCAGCCTATCTCACACCTTTATTATTTTAAGTTATAGTTCATAGATTGAATTGCAAAGTGATGAAGTTCACATTTCAAGCAATCAGTCAGTCATCTGGAGCAGATTATATTCAGAAACCTCAGTCAGGTGCAGAGCAGAAAGATTCAGTCAACATGAAATAAGGTGATCAGAGAACCTGCAGTCTGAATGCCACTTAGCTACTTGTGCTGTAATTCAACTCAGTGTCTGTCTTCTTATTGCCAGTGTGAGTTAAAAGACTTTAGCGTGCTGACATTTTCTCCTTTGATCAGATTTGTAAAGACCGCACAGCTAAAATGCGGCAGAGAGAGAGAGTCACAGTAAAGTGACAGACTCAAGGGGCTGTTTCTGTATATTTTCTTCAATATTTCATGATAGCACGTCAATGTGCTCCATATCCGATATGTTTGATGTAGCAAATCTAACAGTGATTGTACTCAAAATCAACTCTGTAGTTTAGTCGAGGGAAAGGAAGTTTGGGATGCATGAAAGCAGTCTGAGTTTCACGTGAGAACAGAAATAGCCACAGAGTATATCAAAGTGATGTTGATGTTATGGCTGTGTTTTAAAGTTGCCGTTATTACACAGAATAAGGTGATGATGAATGTCTGACTTTTGACATTTACTCCAGTCCAACCATCAGTTATAAACCCAAAGACATTCATTTCATTTGTCATTGTCAACATAGCTGCCGATTAATTTCCTTTTCATCAATTAATCATTTCAAATGTATTAGAGCATTAAAATGATTGTCTACATCTTAATGCATCAGTGATAATATTTCAGTAATATTTACGGAAATGTATTGATGATACCGACGGGGCCATTCCATATCATTTTGCCTACTTCTACTTTAAAGCAAAACTGTAACTGTAACTTTGTAATTTTTGAAAGTATAATTTCTCTTACAAATGAAAAGTTGAATTCATATTAAAACACTCTGGCCCAATTCAGTGCACTCAGGGATTTTTGATGATACAACTTTACTGGGTTTGGTACGACCAGTCGCTTTTTACGGAAAACAAGAACAGCCTTTGCATGCAATTATTTTTTAAGCTGTTATCTCAAGATCAAGAGTTAATTCTTTTGTTAGTTTTTTGCTATTATGTTGTTAACGATAACGCCTGATTTTAGCTTTCAAGATCACTGTCATGACTGTCGGGGATGATTCATAACTGTCTGACAAGGACTGATCTAAATACTGTCTTTAACAGAAAGACATTGCAATTTGAAGTAATTTTATGTTGCCGGCATGCGCCAGGCTATAAAAGCCCGACTTTGTGCATGCACCCATTGATTCATTGATTTCCACCTGTCAGAGTAGGTGTGAGAGCAGAAAGAAAAGAAAGAGGAGTTTAGCGTTTTGTCCACTTACCTTCGTTTAGGTTGGAGAGCTGGCCTTCACAGGTCCCTCTCGAGGATAGCTAAATGCTATTTCTTCTTTTTGACAATAAGGAGTGAAACAGTTGAGGGGAGTGCCACATCCATGTATTGCAGCTGTCTGTTTATGCACGTAAGAACCGACAGCACAGTGGCAGCAGCATATGTCAACAGACAAGGGGGCCTGGGTTCCCCAAACCTCTGCAGAATAGAAACACAGGCTGCGGACCTGGGCATGGACACGGTTCGTGTCCCTCAGGGTCTTGCACATGCCGGATTGGTGAACCGCTTTGGCAGAGCAGTGGCCGACCTATTCGCAACCAGGGACAATGCCCATTGCCCCACATGACATGGTTCTTGGAAGCGGAGCCTCTCCTGGTCGGGAGGCCACCCTGCTCCATCCCTTTCCACACAGGCTCAGGCTTGAGACTTGTGCAGTCAGTGATTCAGACCATGCAGAGTGCTCGGGAGATGGTGACTGCGGCCTCATCTCTCAGTTCCTGAAGGGTGCGCAGAGGCTTGCACTGCGCACCAGAAGGCTGGCCATTCCACCTTGGGACCTGCGTCAGATGTTGGTTGCCCTGCAACAGGAGCCTTTTGAGCCTCTGGAGTCAGTCAGCATTAAGTGGCTGTCTCCTAAAGTGGTTTTACTCCGCCAAAAGAGTGGGGGAACAGCACGCTCTGTCAGTGGATAAGAGCTGTTGCCTGAATGTGGCTGCTGGCACCTCCTTTGGGGAGCGCGTGCTGGGTGCCATCATACAGTAGGCCATGTAATTCCATGCCCCTGAGCTGGGGGGGCGCCTTACACAGCTAGGGTAATGTCAATATTATTGTCTTCCTGCACCCAACCTCTGCGTCTGGCAGGGTTGGTCATGCTTATGGTTGTGTCTGGTGCCTGGGCATTGGTACAGTGGCACACATCATCTGGCGGTGTCACTGACCATTTAATGTGCAAAATGCTGTACATTTGTATACAGTTTATTGACGTTTTTTCTCTGTCTCCTGGGGTCCCTCGCAGTGTGTCTTTAAGGGCTCCCATAGTTAGGATAGAACTACTGGGTGGGGAGATAATCTCGATACTATAGAGAAAGTTCGGTTACATTGTAACCTTGGTTCTCTGAGTGAGGAGATGATCTCCCCAGGCTCAAGGCCACTTGGTACCTGCTCCAATCAATGTTAATCAGTGGGTGCATGTGCAAGGTGGGGGTGCTATAGCCTAGTGTATGTGGGCCATGTAAAGTGATGTGTCTTAAAGATTATTATTTTTCCACGTCGATTACCCCAGATGAGGATAATTCTAACTACTGGGTGGGGAGATAAGCTCCTCACTCAGAGAACCAAGGTTGTAACCGAACATTATCTTGTTAATTCGAGATAACATAAATAACAATTTACTGGAGATGAGTGAATAATTAACTTGTGATCTTGAGATAATGGCTTAAAAAACTATTGCAAGCACAGCTGTTCTCAGCCTCCCTAGCTCATGGTGACTAATGCTAAAAAACGTGGATATTACTGTATGAGCAGATGTTATTGAGTCATGTTGCCAGCTTGAAAATTCTTCTCTGCTTGTGTCACTGTTACAGTAAAATTACTGTTATTACGTAAGTGTCACTCGTGGCTACAGTGGCTCCTGTTTAGCAAAAGTTGCATAGGATTGCTGACGATATTTATTGCTTTTATTTAAGTAACACTCAACACTTAATGCGGGAAATAAAACCTGTACTGGAATCAACCCTAATGGCTTTACTGTAAAGACTGATAACTTTATTCATAGATGTACTGACTAGAATTTATTTTCACTCTAAAAATGACTCCATAAAAGACTGTTGTCCTCTGTTGTTATATATTTTGAGAATATAAAAAGCACAGAGACAGGTATATTTTGCAGTGGTGGAAAGTGATTAAGCACATTTACTCAAGTACTATACTTGAGTATAATTTTGAGGTACCTGCAGCCTACTTTAACTGAGTATTTCCATTTTATACTACTTTTTACTTCAGCTCATACTTTTGTACTTTTACCAAAGTAAAATATTTAATGCAGGACTTTTAATTGTAACAGTATTTCTACACTGTGGTACCACTTTTATTGAAGTAAAAGATCTGAATACTTCCTCCACGTCTGATACTTTGAGATCCTCCCACCTGCCAAAAAACTAACTCAGAGTACAGTACCCTTCCAGCATGCTGTTTCCCTCAAAAGCACAGCATCAGTCCCACCTGCTGGTTAAACCTGAGAACTGATCAGTGGAGAACTACTTTAGTAAATCACAGTAACAGCTCCACCTACATGTAAAACATGGTAATCATACATTTCTGCTGCCAGAGCTCCACAAGCTTTTAAAGGATTATTTTCCATGTAATGTCTGAGAGTCTGCTTTGTAAATGTGTGTGTGGATGTCTGTGTGTGTAAACAGGTCCGTGAGTGTGCTATGGAGTATGCAACGCCTCTGCTGACGCTGTACAGCATGTCCCAGGAGAGCAGCGCTGGTTTCGGGGAGCCTGAACGCAGACAGCAGGTCCTGCTCTTCTACAGGACCCTGCAAGACATACTGGAGCACTCGCTGGAGTGTCGCAACCGCTACAAACTCATCCTGCTCAATGGTAGGAGGACAAGCCAAGTGTGTGTGTGTGTGTGTGTGTGTGTGTGTAAACTTTATACACACCTCGCGACAGGAGACAGACTGCTTTTAGGAGGATTTCAGCTTTTAGCTTATCCGCTTCCCCACAAGGATTGACAATCAGGATTTGTGTATTTATGGATTCTTTTGCAATTTGTGTGTTTTAAAAAAAGGTTTTGTTGATACACAGCCGCCTTGTGCTGCACAGTGTGTGACTGAAATGAAGTATGAAGGTCAGAGTATCAGTGCTGGGAACTTTTCTGGCTTTGGTCCAGTTATCTATGGCCTCATGTGAACTTTTTATCTTTGCACCAGCAGTGAGAAACTCAATCACAATGTGGTTTTAAAAAAAAAGTATCACATCACTATCTTAACATGAACTCTTGAAAAGGAGTGAGCTAAACACAGTAGTAATGGTTAGATACAGGGTGCTCAAACAAACCATAGATCATGCCTTCTTCTTCTTCTTCTTCTTCTTCTAGATGAGCATGAGGACGACCCTCACTTCCTGTCCAAAGCTATCCTCAGACACCTGCAGCAGCAGGAGAAAGAGGAGTTCTGCCTCACTCCACCTCCTCACCAGGAGATAGGGCATCTGTTCATGAGTACATCAAGTGCCCCGCCAAGTGCTCCATCTATGAACCAGGTGCCAATGAGCAGGGAGCCTACACTCATGTTCAGCCTGGAGAAACCTAAGCCTCTGAAGGAACCTGTGGAGAGCACCGACCATTATCAAGGAAGAATATAAACAGATGCTCAGGCACAGGCAGAGACGAACATAAATGCACACATCACACACGTCACATCACACGCATACACATTCTTCTCATTCTTGTTCTGTACTAGATTTAAACAAAATATGGTACACCTGTTTATATTTTCTGATATGTGCATTTTGTTGTAGGATTAATAATATCTGACTGTGTCTGAATTCATAGATATTAAATAAATTCAAACATTTGCTTTGAAAAAGAGTTGGTTTCATTTCATTCATTTCATTTTCTCTAATTAAGGGTTTGGCGAGTGACAGTTCTCTGAGTCTCTGAGGCACTGCCTGACCAGTAACAAGCTGTACAAAGGACATAAGTTTCATTTCACAGTTGGGGACACACATATTAGGCAGGGGTTCTGGGGGTTACTTCCTCCATTTTGGTAAATTTTAATGCCCCAGTTTATAATACAAATGTTTTATTTGTGAAGGAAAACACAAAATTCAGGCGGCAGGTGACACTTAAAATACAAAAGTATAACAACAGTAAGACTCTCAGGCACTTTGTGTAGCTTTAAAATATTTGTCTTAACCCTAATATATTAAGTGTTTTAATTAATTCATAAGCCTTGGACATTAATAGCTCATATTTTTTCAGCTACATTTCTGCTCATGTTCACAGCTTTCTGCACATTCAAAACATATCTGTGTTCTGAGATTTCGAGAATGAATTAATAATAATTTTAGAAACAAAGTTGGAATATTTCAAAACAAAGTGTTAATTTAAGAATAAAGTCAGAATATTTCTAAAAAAAACTAACTGCATTATAGTCTGCTGTGCATTACGTCACTGCTCTGCAGATATGGTAGTATCCCCTGTCTGACAGGCACAGAACCCTGTTTGGGACTCTCTGCACAATGTAGTTAATCCTTTGTACAGCTGATGGAAATTATATTTGATTTAAATGCATTGGTGCAGCCTCAGGTGTAATAGTGAGAACCATCACAATATGTACTGACTTGTTAGAGATGGGTCTGAGTGTAAACTAGTGAATAGATCTGTCAGCAGTACTAAGATTTAAACAGTGTGTGTGCAGCCAGTGGAAACCCCCTGCACAGACTGTACAGAACGTGAGAACTCAAGGTGTTGTTGAGAAGAAAGTTTTGTCTTCCTCCTTCCTCCTTTAGAGAACAGGACATAATCTTAATACGTAGTTAAATTAGTCCTGAGCAGAGTCCACTTGTCCTGCTGTTACCACCAGCTGGTTCATGCAATATGTCATGTGGCAGCATTTAGCTATAAAATACTCTCCGCAGTTCACTTTTTAATTTAATTCCTGATCTTTCGAAGTGATAGGGAGAGAGGGATGGTTAAAATGCAAATGCTTTGTCTATAATAAATGTTGTTCATGCAAATTACCACAGATTCTGCAGTGGTAATAAATGAGTTAAAACAGAGGTCGATCACGAGAACAAGAAAAACATGGAAAGTACAAAGAGTTCCAAGGCAGGAGATCTCAGATAGAAACACGGTGTTCCACAGAGAGGGGAGGAAGAGATAGATGTACGAGATGTATGAGTGTGTTTTATGACTGTGTAAACAGTCACAAGACACCACGCCTGCTTATCTGCGTCTCACATGAGTGCACACACCTCCTGACAGCAGCGCTGCAGATGAAACTGCTCGGTGAGGTTGCATCAGATATGTTTACGGCCCGTCTGTCTTCTTGACAGGGCAGAGGTGACAGGGAGGACAGAGGGGTCTGATCCAAAGCCTTGCTGAATTATAAACACAGTCTTTGTAATCTGCATGTTCAGATGATTTATTGTGTGCAAATCTAGCATGTACGATTAGGGACAAAATGAAAAATCAACAATGGAGCACTGTGGTAACCTCAGTTGCACTCTGCCTAAAGCAGGCTTGACGGGTCAGAGGCTCTTAACATTACGTTTTTTTTCTCAAATGTTTGCTCTCTCTTGAGAAATACTGGAGACCTATACCTGTTCAGACGTCGAAAAATCCTTCAAATGAAACAGTCTGACAAGAAGGAATATGACTCTTTGGTAGGGCTGCTGATGACTTCCAACCAGCCAGGCCATGACCTGTAATACGAGGTCACAAGTGGACTTTGTCTTAAGTGGTCCCAGGTCAAAAAGGTGCTACACTATAAGAGGATTCTTGCCTGACATTCAGACAAAATCTTTAACTACATGGAGTGGGCAGACTCAAAGGTCTTGACCCAGGCAAAGGGAATATAATAGGTTAATAGGTTACTTGCATTGCTCCAGAAAACAGGCTGTGATACACATATGGACTGGCTGGATTGTTTGCTGGTGCACAATAAATATAATTTGCTCTTTCAACATTGGATTGTGTTGTTAGTGCAAACTGTCTAACTAGCATCTTGAATCTGTCCTGTTGGTTTTACGATTTCCCTTGTTTTTTAATGACCAATACAAATTACTGCTGCCTGCTGCTATGCTACGTTCTCACGCAGGTGCAGAATGTACATGCTAGTTGGCTGTTGGCTGTAGTCTATGTGGTGCGTTCAGGTACCAGTTTTTGGACAAAAGACATGCAACATGAGACGGCGCAGCAGTCGGCCTTTGGTGCCACTCGATCTGTGATGTCAGTTTGGTGTGTCTGGGTCTAAAGAACAACAGGTCTGAGTGAAGATGCCACGCTTTCAACAAATTTGTTCTAACAAATAACTACACATTTTTAAAAACATTTATGATTTTTGTAATTTAATACTTTTAATATTTTGAGGACTTGAGCCTTTTGACTTGAAAATAGTAATACCTTCCCCCAAGCCCAAAGATTTAAAGAATATTATTTAAAAATGTGCCATGAATCAGTTATTTTCCCATCATATGCTGAATGTTAATGCTACAGAGCCATGAGAAACTAACAGTACCCTACTGAGCACCAGCTGGTTCATTATTTTTGTAAATTTAACATATAACTACTCTGTTATTAAAATGGCATTGAATTGGGGGTAGAGCTTTTAGTTTAGGACTTGGTACTTGACTAGGAACTTGAATACAGACTTGAGACTTTACATGTGACTTCTAAAGCAATGACTTGGTCCCATCAGACATAGTGGCACTCTAATTAGGGAATGTTAGCATGCTAATAAGCTAACCTAAAATGGTGACCATAGTAAATGATATATCTGCTTAGCAGCATGTTAGCATTATCATTGTGAGCATGTTAGCATGCTGTCATTAGCATGTAGCTCCAAGCACCACAGTGCCTAACTACAGCACTACAGTCTAGATTGGCTGCTCTTTGTCTTGTTGGGATGATGCAAGTCTATAGAAAATTGCACATCAAATGTATGTCAATCTATCAATAAATCAGTTAATCCATATCAAGTTGACATGTTTTGATAAATTGTCAAGTGAAAAAAAAAAGAAATCAAAACACTGTTTCTCAAAAGTGATTTTTTTTTTCTTCCCCTCTCAAATTATTGCTAATTCTCCCATTTATATGACTTTTGCAAGTAAAACTTATTTGGAGAATCATTTTGGATCCTCTAAATTATGTGATATTGATTTTTTATATAGAGTAAATATTTTTTGTATTTTATAGAGTAAACAATGCATTCATTAACCTAAAAACAGGGTGTACCCTGGAATGAGAAGAATCATTACAATAATAGAGCATTGTCGTGTTCTGAGCAAGGTTTTTGTTGTGGCAAGCAGTTTGAGTTTGTCTGGTAACTTTGTGTTTATACCGTGTTCCTTCTTTGTTAGGTAAGGATTTAAAAAACAACACCACCACCCACTCTCGGCTGCAGACACGAGTTTTGGTCGCGGCCACAGTGACGGAGGACTTCCAGAAACAGGTCTGACCTGTTCTCCACCAACAACACAACATAACCAGGCAGCTGACATCAGCTGATATTGACGGGTGGATAACACTGACTGTTATTGTTATCGAGTTTGCATTTTAACACTGACTCATTGTTCTCTTAGTTAGCCATGACTTCATAAAACATTAAACTGGTCACCACCATCACTCAGAGTGAGTAATGACTGTCCAGCTTAAGGCAGAAAATGCTAGTTCATACATTAAAGCAGGTTTTCATTTCTACCTGACAATAGATTTGTTTTATGGTCAAATGTAAGGAACACCAGACGTGTTTTAAGAAAGTGTTTCACAAGCCCAGAGAAGAAGACATGTACGCACAGGCAGTATTGGCTGGTAGTGAGCAATTACTGTCACCATACGCAGTAGTTCCCCTGTATTTCCTCATGAAGACACTTCCTCCTTAGTGGTAGGTCCTTCTGACAACAGCTGACTCAATCTGAACGTGATTGGTTGGCAGCTGTGATGTCATATCAGGGGTTTTTCTCAAGAAGGTGAGTCAGATGTGAGAGTTTAACCTGCAAAAAATTACCATCCTCTTCATGTCTGCTGTCACTTCAGGGCAGCACAGTGGACTTTAAGGCAGGAAGTGCTGTGTGTGTGTGTATCTGTGTCTGTGTAATGGCTTAACTGTTGTCCCGACTCCCAAGGTTAACAATACACTTCAGAAATTTTACTATTAATGGAGACAATGTTAATGTGACCATTTTCACTGTAGTTTCCACTCTGACCCACCATTAATCCACAGTGCAAATACTTATATGTCTATGTATTAAAGCAACAATTATGTTCTCAGATGTTTCAGTCACTAGGACTAAATTTTCTCCATTAAACTATGTGGTGTAATGCATATATTACGCTTTATTTACTTAATAAACTCTAACAAAAGTGTTCTAGTGTAAAATTAAATGAAACAAAAAATCTTAAATTAACAATAAAATCTTAATATCAATTAAAAACTGACTGGGAGTCAGTGAAAAGAAAACCAGTGTGATAGTTACACGCATACTGTACATTTACAATGTTTCCTTGATCTATAGGCTGCACATCAGCTCTTTGAGTTTTTTGGTATGTAATGAAGAACTACAATATCTTTTATTAGTGTTTGTTCACCTATTGCAAATCTAATTTAGGTGAATGCCTTATGTGGTGGTGGGGGTCACATATATCTTCAGCAATAGATGGAGACGGAAAAAACAGTCCTGTGTAGAGTGGATACATGTCTGATTCCCCACCAGGTGTGTGTGTCTGAATGGTGTGTGTCAGACCAGGTTACTCACCTGTGAGTAAGGCAGGGATCATGCCACCTTGTCTAGACCCGACGTGCTCACACTCACACACTCTTATCTGCATGCACTAAAAGCAAATATGAAAGTTAGATTTACTGTGGAATCACATAAAGACTCATTATGTGGGTTTTTACTATCAGTAAGGAAGATCATTTGAGGGAACTATTACATTTGTTTCCCAGTGAAATCCTTGGCAAAGTCTGATGTGTGTATGACAGGTTTCTACATGTTTCACTATGAACACTGCAGAATTCCATACAGTGTGTCACGGGTATTAACTGATCAAAGTCTGCACTATTTTATTAAATGTTGGGAGAATTATTGTGTATAAAGTGCATTAATTTATGTTACTTTTCTCCACTGGTCTTTGAAAGTATGCTTCTGTGTAGTTTATCTTAGTTACTCAACAATTGTGGCTGATTATTTAGGGGTTGAACTGTTTTCCTACCCTGGAAGATTGCCTTCAGCGTCAGTATTTTTCTATATTGGATAAATCCTTCACACCAGAAAAACGTCTGAAGAGTCAGCAGGCCTATTTTAAGCATTTTATTGTCATATTTTTGACTTAAGAGTAGACCCAAAGTCAAGAACTTGCCTGTCCATGATCTAAAAACCTTAAAAAATTAATACATGAAATAAGATCTTGCTATACTAAGAAGCATCCCAAAATAGTAGACACATAATTCCTACATCTCTGCATGGTTGCCAGGGAGGGGGTGGGAGGTTGTTTTGTGTTTTGAAGGACTAAAAGAGAAGCTCTCCGCCTGTTGCAATCAGGCTTTTGTCATATAAAAGAACTCAGGTAGGGCACTTGTGCCTGTCTCACTGTCTGGGTTTAAGATTTAAAGAGATCATACTTTTCCTGTGAATGCCCCGACACTGGACAACACCCGCTCGGAGAATCTCAAAACAACCACATTAAAATTCCCTGAGGGAAGCTTGATTATTGTAAAAAACGACTCCGTGTTGATCTACTCATGCCTTATTCAACCTATTTAACGTTTCTCTTTTGATTTTAGACTCAAATAGCCTTTTCCTTAATAATTTCTACTATTTTGACTTAATTACTATCCTATCGGTGTGCCTATACGTCCTCCTTGCTGTATCTGACAACATCTGACAAGTTAACACAGCACATAAGGGTTTCTTTGTTGTTGTGTTTTATGGTTTTGTGTTTAATGTGTTTTTTATAAAGCACAAATAAACAACATGCATTATTGGCACATTTGTATTAATGATGTATTAGCCATAGCAGTAGCCTGTACATAAGAATTCCCCTTTGAAAAGTTGTGGCGGCATCAGCTTCTCTGCACCCACAGCCACAGCATAATCTATTTTCATATAGACCACAATATGTATGACCTATATGTTAGTCATAGGCTGGTAAATTTCCATTGCAGCATATATGCCCATTCAACTTATAAGCAGTTTATAACTGAGCCTTTAGCGGCCTACTTAGATCCCTTATGGAAGAGTAACAACAAAAATACTCTACTACAGGTAAATGTCCTGCGTTAAAAATCTTAAAAGTGAAAGTACAGATGTATTATTAGTAGAATCGACTTAAAGTAAAAGTACTTGTTATGCAGAAAAAAATGTCCCTGTGAGTGTATATTATTATGTTATTGGGTCATTTTTAGCTACAGGTGATTTAATGTGTACAAGCAGCATTTAAATGATGATGCTTGAGATGGAGCTACTTTTATTCACCTTGTTAAACACTTTATTTTATGGGTTTGTATTCTCTTAAACACTGTAAGGTAGGTTTATGTGGAAAAATGAATTGCCTTAAAAAAAACCAGGCACAGGAACACAAGCAAGTATGTATTATTAATGTATTACTCTAAATTCAATTCAATTTTATTTACAAAGCCCAATATCACTAATCACAATTTGCCTCAGAGGGCATATGACATCCCTCTGTCCTTGGACCCTTAGAGCAAACAAGGAAAAAAATCCCCCCAAAAACCCTTTAACAGGCAAAAAAAAAGGTAGAAACCTCAGGAAGAGCAACTGAACGTGCAATAGATGTTGTGTAAACAGAACAGATCACTAATAAATCACTAATAAACTAGGCCAGGTTCCTCGAGATAAGAGCAGCTCAGTTCACAGTGGGATGAATGCTGTCTCTCCTAATCAGAGCAGGTTTTCCCCAAAAATTTGCCAATTATCTACGAAGCCCACATCGTTTGCTGGACACCACCTCGACAGCCTGCAAACTTCATGTCCATATATGTGGATATGAATGCTTGCCTTCAGACAAATTTAGCATTTTAGCTGACCTGCTGTGGACTCACTAAGTTATGCTACCATTATGCTCGCAGTTCATAGGAATTAAGTGTAGACAACTGATTTAAAACCAACAGTCTTTAACTCAATATAAAGTAATTCATAGGTTCTACTTCACTCCCTCTAAGCTGTACAGGATGCGCCTACTGCCTAATAGTTTATGTTGGGAATGTCAGACAGAAACAGGAACATTTCTCCATGCAATCTGGGAATGTGAACTGGTTAACCTATTTTGGAAAAAAGTTGTGGATCACATAGGACAGTGGTTAGGTATAAGGGTACCTAAATCTCCACGGTTATGCCTTATGGCAAACAGAATTGTTGAATGAATCTAAATATGACCTTGTTGTGATAAATGTGGGGGTCGTCGCAGCTGCTCGAGTAATCCTCAAATTCTGGAAGAGTACATCACCTCCAGACTTTGAAAAGTGGAAGGAATCTATGTTAGAAATTGTCATATGAAAACGCATTAGCTTGGGTCAGCATTGACACTGAAAGCTATGAGAGGTCATGGGCAGGCTTTTTGTTTGTAATATGTCTGCTGAACTGTAAAGATGCGGTGTTCAGTTGTACCTCTGTGGTTGCTAAATTACTATTATGGGTATAAGAATGTGTGGCTACCAGGTGCCTGTGGATATGTTGAGTTTCAATAACAGTACTGACGAATTGTTCAGATCTGACTGAAGAGCTGTCCAGTATCCTCAGCCTCAGCCCTCCATCGCTCTTCTTGGTGATCTCTCCTCATTCACAATCCCACATCTCAACACTTTCATTTTAATAGCAAGTTTGGCCAAAAACAAAACCAAAACATATTACTCAACTGGACAGAGAAAACGACCTTTAACACTGCATGATATGTTCTCAGCTAATCATACGATTTGGATGATTGTTTTTAAATTTAAACTTTAAGATAAATCCTAGTTGGGTAAAAAAGCCTCTAAAATGTGCGACAAGTTGTTGTTGTTGTTTTGTTTTTTAAAAAAAAGGTTAATAAAGTAAAGCACAAGTACCTCAAACTGTATAAGTACAAAACTTAATTTTAAAGTTAAAATCCACCACTTATTTTCAATAATTGTTATTGTGAGGAACTTTTAAGGCCTTGTTAATTCACCACTAACTTAGTCTCCAGCCAAGTGGGTAAAGTCTGTCAAATAACAGAAAATAAAAATGTAGTAGGCTTCATGTATTAAAGTTATTGGAGTTATATTATATCCCACTCTCTTTTTTACATGAAGTCTTGGTCCCTGTTACCTCAGTGCAATGCTCGGACATGTTGCATCAGGAAGTTTCTCGAACGAGCCGCTCAGTCCCGCCCACACGTAAGGCAGCTCAGCTGATGCAACGGCTGCTCTCCGGGTATAAAAGCTCCGCGCGCACCGCTCACAGCTGCTCAGCTCAACCACCTCAATACATGGATAAGATACAGATTAACCGCCCGGAGGAGACACGGGAGCTTCACAAACCTGAATCAGGATGGTCTATACCACGGCTTTACTCTTTGGACACGGAGTGCCCGTCAAGTCGGAGGAAGAAAGTGTCGTTGAGATGATAGGAAAGTATTTCCTCCAGCTCACATCCCCGGGCTCAAAGACCAGCTCAGCCCGGCGGGGGAGCGTCGAGAGCTGCGACGAGACAGACAACAACTCGCCTTGTAAGTTGTTTTAAAAGTTTAACGTAGTTTTGAGCATGATAGACAACAAGAAACGACAAAAAGTTGTTCATTAAAACAGTAGAGTTTTGTTAGTATCCAGTTCTAATTGGCCGAGTCACTTTTAATCTTTAATATCAATGCGCTAACTTTAAAGTAGCCAAATCATAATGACATAGGTACTGGAACTATATGATACGGCGGAAGAACAAATTTATTAGCTGATCTCCCTGATGAGGATGTTCCTGATGTAACTGATGCAGGTCTTGGATCAGCTGATGACCTGCTGAGGTGCTCACACTGCTTCTCCTCTCAGCTGCTGATACAAAGCCTGTAGTCTGATTACTCATGTAGTTCAGTGCAGTATTGCAACACATGTGTCACGTGTTAAAAGTAGTGACCATGGTGAAATGAGAGTGCAAGGGTCAAGCTCCTGCTTTATGATGACTCATTGGAGTTGGATGCTTGCAGTGGTAGCAATTTAAATATCAGTGTAGACATTACTTCTGTTAACAATGCACTGGCTGTGACATAATGCCACATATTCTAACAACACTCCTGATCTCTCTCTACAGTTGATAACATGGACGCTGGTTTGGAGCGTGAAGAGCGGCTCCTGCAGCTGGACGTGACCCAGCAGATAGAGCACTGTCTGACAGAAGCCAAAGCGTCCACCCTCCACTGCCAGATGCTGCTGCTGCCTCGCCAGATGACCACCAGGGTCGGCCAGGACGTGGTGCGCTCCTCTGTTGATGAGCCCTGCGGGCTCCGGGGCGCCTCCATCAAGGTCTACGTGGAGGGCAAAGATGGCCTGAAGTCTGTGGGGAGCATCTTCGTGGACCCGAGTGTCACCCCGACATTTGAACTGTCTGTGATCTTCAAGGCAGACAAGGACGATGGCTGGCCGCCACTCAAGCACATCTTTGATACCAACAAAGTGTTGAAGCTGAGACCAGAGTACAGGCTGGTTAAGAGGAAGCTCTACTCCTCAGCCAGCCCTGTCATTCACGATTTCAACTAGGGGGAATTTAAGAAAGCAAACCCCTGTCTCACTGTTTGCCTCTTTTTTTTTGTGTGAATGTTATTCTCAACTTTAGCTCAAGTATCAGGCTACAGGTTTGGCCTGGATTGCACTGAAAATACTGTCCTGTCTTTTGTTTTAGCTCCAAGGAAGTGGACTGTTCTTTGTTCATGTATGAATGTCTAACTTGGAGCAGGAGGTCAGACTACTTGTTTTCTGCACTCTGTAGCCAATAAGAGTATTTTGCACAGAATGGTTGAATGTTAAAAGTGTACACTGTAAACATGGAAACTTCCCTCCAGGACTGGGCGGGTCTCACTCCTGACGTGTGCTGTACTTTTGTTATTTATGCGAATGTGAAATAAATTTTTTACACCACAATTTCTTTGTCCCATGCTTGCATTCACTTTTATAAAGTTATACGTAGAGTATACTGTAGGTCATTGTTTTTTATTAAACTTAAAACTTAAATCTCAAGGCACACCTGTATTTATCTCTGCACAATGACCTTTTATAACATTAACACTCTTATAACAACATAAATTGTTTTTAATTTACTGTTATCAAATAACAGTTGAAAACCAACTATTACTCATGAAACATTTATTAAAATAATTAAAAACAATTTAAATGTTTCAAAATTACATCAAAGCACCAATAACATCAATTTAGACGGTAAGTAATGTAAGGTAATGTGATGTGTCACACACTTACAATTCCCACACATGAATAGTGACAAATAGGTTCTCTGAAGGTTTTTTAAATAACATTTTTTAAGTAGAGTTTGCTTAAAAATTCAAGCCTCCTTAATTTTAAGGGGTTTTTATTCAATTCTGAGAAGAATACTTATTTATTTTATGTTAAGATTATTATTTAAAAGATGTAAAATCTGACATAAGGGCACAGTGAAGACCTGAACACTAGCTATATTCAGAGCCTCTGTCTCTGCTGAACAGCCTCACCCTGCATTAGAGAAGTACGCAGTTAAAACAACCTACAAAGTGTCAGGAAGAGGAAAATACTGAATTTGTATTTAAAAAACAGCCTATTAAGAATGTTTAACATACATAAAACAGAGTAGTATAAAACATGACTAAAAATATAAGGAAAACCCATCTCTGATGCAATATGCACATGAAATAATCTGCTCAAAATTCATTAAAATTGCCCGATTAAACAAACTTCCTGCAGTTGTTGTGTTCTCTATTTGGGTTAATTGTACAGAATATAATATCTATGTTACTTAGTCAGGGGTTGTCAGTTTACTCAAGGATAGAAAAGGTTTCCCTTAAGGAAAAAGTTTGAGAACCATTGCTGTAGGAACTTATGTGCACTGTAAACATGCCGTTTGTCCCTCATACTCATGACATCTGCTGCTAACAGCAATGGAGCCTGATACTTTGGCGTACACAACTTTTTAAGTTTCAAGTTGTTTACAAGTGAGGGAAAATGATTACACAAGGTTCAGTGTGCCAGATTATTTAAGACACTGAATGCAGCTGGTGGCAGCAGATTTCCAAAAAGCTGATGCTGGAAGTCAGGTTGCAAAAGTAAAGTAAAATAATCAAGATAAAATAAATTCCACAGTGAGTACACAACTCTGATCTTTAGGTTTAGATCAAATAATCTTTTTATTTAACAAATGTACAACAGAACACATACATGTATCAGCTATCCAAACACAAAACTCTACATGATCCAGCTCACAGGTACAAAACTTGTTTTTGTACTCTCATCTAACACACATTACACAAACATGTTTTTTTTATGCTATCTACGTAGCACACTCTGGCTACATCCTAAGTAACACATAGGGATGCATCAATACTATTTCAGCAACAACAAACATCCTACGTTTCAGCCCATTGACACACTCAGTGAGACGCCTGCATTGTACATTACAGGTGGAGGTTAAGATGATTCATCAAGTGAACAATATGTTGACTTACTGTGTGTTGTTATATCATTGTTACATGACAAAGCAGGTACAAACTTTAAAAAAACTCTGTTGGTGCTTTCAAAGACACTCGGACATCTGAGCTTTTAAAGCCTGCTGGCAAATGGCAATCTTTTACATGCCAAAAAAAACCCCAATATGCATTTCACCACTTCCATAATAGCATGGATCCTGGACTTTGAAAACATACTTTGTCGATTTTCAGATGCAGAGACTGAAACTGGCCTCAGCAGCACCACACCAGAGTTTTCTTGCATGACTGACCCATAAAAACAAGGTGATTTTGCAGGCAGTAGCCTATTTTCTTCTGGGTTTCAGTTCTGGGTTAAACAAAGACCATGCAGGTCAGATCACAGGTGTGAGATGATACATATAATAAAATAAATGAAAGCAAAAGTAATTTTATCCAATGTTTTAACACTAATTCTCTGACTGCTGACTTTGTGTCTGGAATATGAGAGCTGCTTCAATCAGGTGTGACACTAATAGGCACATCAAGTGTGGAGACGTGCTGCTCTATTTGAAAATGAGCAAAGAATTTAAGTTTAAATTGTATTCCATGAATTACCTTTGTTTTAAAAATACATTTAGCTGGTTTCACGTGTTTCAAATGTCCCAAAATGATCAATTTAAAAATGTTGTCTAACTGAATTTTTTAAACAGTGCATGGTTATTGTGGGATGTGTGGTTTGGGGCTGGGTTGCGCATCTTGTGTCGACTGGTTGGGTCATATGTGCATGTTCCAGAGCGGGTCTGGGAAAATCAGACCCGTGCAAGACTCTATACCACACACGATCTACATAATGAAAAGCAACAAATTGTTTACTGTGACTGATTACATATGTCAGCTGTAATGGAAGCTCACGCCTGCATGAGGGTCGGTAGTGAAACCTAAAATGTGCTTTGGAAATCGGTCAACGTAAATGTAAAGTATATGGAATTTGTGGTTGATGAACAAAATCAGACTGAAACAAGCAAAAACACTGGTATGTTCCTTTAAGTACTGGCCAACAGACTGGAGTCTTCTGATACGTTACTAAACAAAGCAGACATAAACAACCAGTTTAGTGACATCATCAGATTTTCTTAAGCGAATCTCACTCTAACATTTTAGCAGTGATCAAACTGAAAGAAGTCTTGATTCTGGCTGTTGTCAGCCTAGCATGCAGTGCTAGCAATTTGTGGAACTGTACATTGTGATTTGTCATGTGGCCATCCCGGTTGTTGTTGCCGTCTGGTGTCTTTTCAGCCCACACAGATCAATCAGCTAGTATTAATGCATCCACGATTCAACATGATCAAATCTGGCCAGTAGAGCTCATCCTGCGCTTCATCATTTGATCCCAAACAAACGTTTGCTGGTGAAAATGTTCTCTCTCTCTGTCTCACAGTTCTTCGCTGCTCTGTCTCAGCAGAGGGAAATGATGAACTAGTACCTTTGCTGGTGAAATGATACTTGGGGAAAGTGGAGTGAAAGCCCACGGCACGGCACATAAACCAATCATATGAACTGGAGAAGAAGGTCTGTGCAGCCCTCTCAGACACACTGACAGACAGACATACCCATCCAGACTGTCTACACAAAGACTGCACAGTCCTCTTCAGAAAACGACCAAAGTGACCAGTAAGTATTCAGCTCCACCTTCTCTGAGTGACTCTTTGTCTCTCCAAGTGTCTCGTTCTCTGAAATCTCATTTCTATTTCTTCATTTTGAGGTCAGCCTCCATGGCACTACGGCGACCCCTGGTGCCTCCGTCCTGCAGCAGAGTGACATACGAGGAGAAGCAGGGAGAAAGAAACAGAGAGAGCCAGAAAGCAAAAATCACATGAGGATGTAAAAGTCAAAGGTCAGTTGGTGTGAGTGAAGGGAGGCCCGTCGGCGGACCTCCTCACGCGACTGAGCTCTGCACAAAAAACACAGCACAGTCCACCTCGGAAGGCTTCCTCCCCAAATGAAGAACAGAAAAAAAAAACGATGATGATCAAAATTAAAGGAAGAATTCAAAAGAAAAGAAGGAGAAAAGAAATTAGAACATGCAGAGACACAGACAGTCGCACGTGAACAGAAAAACACAGGAAACCAGCATGGGGTCATTAACCGAAGGTCGACGGAAGCTTGGGTGATGAAAGGTTACCTGAGCTTGTGTGTATGGTGAGGATATTGTGTCAAAACAGAACTTAAAGTTTATGAGGGTGGCACGGACAGTGTGTGTGTGTGTGCATGTGTGTGTGTGTGTGTGTGTGTAACTGTCAGAGAGAGGAAGAGTGAGAGACAAAGATGCCCTTTCATTGTTTTCCACACAACACATCTACACAGCTGCACATGGCTGAGTGCTGAGGGACTGGTTCTTTCTTCTTCAGTACTGCTGAGTATTTGATACTAAAGTTTAGTACCTTAATGGTCGTCTTTCACCTTGTCATCACAGCTGTTGTAAAACCTGATAGACCAGGTAACTACTAAAAACAAAGAAACATTAGATAAACAGTCCAGAGTCCAACATGTCTCAAGTTAAAGAAGTCGCGTCATGTTTGACTGACAGGAAATCAAAGAGAAAATAAATACAATCTCATGTAAAAGCCATAAAAACCTATATTACATTATTATTAAGTTACATTTTTGTTAAAGTGACTGTGGCTCAGCTCAAAAAAGGTGATGTCACATACTTCTATTCACCAGTCAGGATTGTTAAACTCTTAAAAAAATACATTATTTATTTCCAACTTTTACTTCCAATTGGTTCCCAATCTTTTGTCATGTCAAGGGCGCCGCACCACTTATTCAGTGATTAGAACTCAAACCTCATCCTGGTGGCAGAACGTGTTGCTGTGGAAATATTGTGCCCACCCTCCGGTGAGTAAATGGCTTTAATCTGAACCGTATAACCCCTTTAGCATTATTTACTATATTAGCTCTACTGGCCATGCTGACAGTAAAAAAAAAAATTCTAGAGGGGTTTTATATCTCAAAATTGAGCCTCTTACTCAACAAGGCGAGCTCAGGGGACACTAAAGGGTGGAGGGCAATGTTTCCACTGCAGTGCTGTTGGGTTGGGACCCTGGGTGTATTAAGGGACAGCATTACTAGCAGTAATGGCCACATGAGTGGTGCCGCTAGCTAGCTCCTACCAGACCCAGGTGGTGTGCAGTACAGTAAACTGAAGAGCAGCAAAATTAACCCATATTCTCTGCAGTTAACAGATTAAAGGTTAATTGTTGCCATCCCTAATTGATACAGATTAGGTCATGGACCTCTATTTGATGAGATTTACCTTCAGGGACCTCCATCTGAAAAGTTTTAGGTTATTAGATTAAGACTGGAGTTCGACAGCTGCCAATACAGATGATGAGATAAGAACTCTTACGTCTCTAACTCACATTAGGTTTACTTGGAACCCCCTGGAACTCCCTCAAGGACCCCTGAGGACCCCTGGACTCCTGGTTGAAAACACCTGCTTTAAATCATATTAGCTTAGACTTTAAATTAGGAGAAATCACTCTAATGACTTTCTGTACTAGTTTTATTTCTGGAGCAGTTATGTTTCCTTAATGCCACTAAAATCAAACTGAATCGAGAGAAAGAAAAGAGATGAGAGGTACAGACAGATGTGTACATAGCATGTTACGTGTGTGTGTGTGTGTGTGTGTGTGTTTGCGTTGAGACAAGCGTGTGCGGAGCGTGGCCTGGTTCTGGTGCAATCTGAGGGAGAACCTGAATACTTACAAAAAGAGAGAGAAGGAAAGCAGGAGAGGCCATTGGGACACTGTCCTGTAGGAGGACAAACATTGGAGTGAGAAAGAGAGAGAAAACACACACATGTGCGTGAGAAAGCAAGTTTCATACAAGTCGGCGAAAAACACAGAAGCACGCCAAGGTACAAGCGTCCAATCGACCGCTGCACGGCACATACACACACACAAAAAAGACAGACAGACAAACACTCTCATATGCAGATAGTACACAGTGAGATTATAAACAGATAGATAGACAGACATAGATATAAACACACCTGAGACAATCAGGCACGTACATGAGCAGGAAAGCACACTCTCACACACACATACACATCTTTAAGGCAGCTCACAAACACCACACCACAGTTCCCATCATGGCTCCTATGAAAAATATCTTGACTTCTGTTCAGTCATAGCACCTAAACGGATGTTACTTGTATTATTGTTTAGCTAAGTAAAGTCCTAAAAAGGATGTGACAGTTTAATGTCATCCCCAGTGTGCTATGGAGAAAAAGACAAATAGAAGATTAAAGCATTTATGACATTTGTGTCACGGTTTGTTAAATACATTCTGTAGAGTAAACTATTTGCAAAATTCACCTATACTTCTGAACTTTCTACGAAAATGTTGCAAACTCCCAGATATCTCCTGTCTGGAACTCATATTTCTAAATTCCATGATACTTCAAAAATGCCATGACTGACAGGAACCCTGTTAGACACACACACACTCACACATACACACAAGATTCCCACAGTCACACAGTTAAGAGAAACTAATACACTCATACACACAGCAGCAAATATGAACATTTTTGCGGACGATAACAGACAGACAGACAGACAGACAGACGAGTCAGTGACAGGCAGATGCAGACAGACAGAAGTTAGTGAGGAGAGGTGCAGCCAGCATGCAGGACATGAATCAGCAGGGAAGTCAACACCAGGAATTATTCCACTGAAGCACATCGTAGCGAGCCGAGAGGAGACAGACAACTGCACCGAGTTGTCTTAAGTGTCCTGTGTATTCAACAATGTGTGCATGTCTGACTGGCATGATTCTGGCAGGTATATTACATGTAATCAGTGTCAAGCTTTTGAGAGATTGGCACAATGGTCAGCCTGCATCACTAGCCATGTTTCATTTTAGGTGTCAAGAAAAACTTTTCTGAAGTGAATAAACTAGGCTAAGCAGAGATAATTTTGCTTAACGCATGGCTGTAATCGCCAGGAGTAGAGATTACGAACCCGAAACAAAACAAGTCCTCCTGGCCATCTAACTATCTACGAGAGAAAAATGGAGAGTCTTTCAGGAATTTGTTTCAACTGGGGAAGTTTTAATTGTTCTTTCATGTCAGCCAGTACTGGCCACGTCTCATGTTGTTCAGAGACAAAGGAACATTTTTCGTTATGGGAATATCTGGAAAAACCCAGAAACTGGAAACAGCTGATCAGTCATGTGAGTTTAATGTTTGGTACATCAGAAATGTTCCGAAAAGGTGTTTCCATATCCCATTTAGTACATCAACGATTTCTGCCAAAGCAAAAAACAACTTTTTTTAACTACTTTTTTTGTGCATTTGAGGAAGTTTGATCAGATGTTGGCATTTCCATACAGCTTTTCTAATGCTATACTTCAAATGCACATGAAAATATGTCTATGGAAACATGGCTACTGGCCCAGCTAAGTCACACTTATATAGCTCAGTAACAGTAGGCTACACAGTAATTAGTGTGGCACGATTCAGCTAAAGTAAGATCATAGGATCGACCATATCGGACTTCTCGACAACAACACGGCTCATCTCAAGTGGTGTATCCTAATGAATTAACTTGACAAAATGACAAGACCAAGAGTTTTGTTTCATAAAGTTGGATAGAGGTTCTTTAAATTCATCAATATAGAAGTGGCATGGATTCAACGTATGTGATGTCCTTTTGTATTACTGTTTAATGTGATGTCATGCTAAGTAAAATATCACACTCTTTGCAGAACAGAGGGTGAGACTGTTATTCCTATAATCTGAGGCAGTGCATGTTAGTTATATTCATATTAGCAAATTATCCCGTATTGATGGAGGGAAACAACACACAGACTTTATCAGTGGTGATCAATACTGTTTTAGGATCAATATTACAATCTGTAATACAGCAAGGAATAGAGTTTAAAAACAGCCAAGTCAAGGCCTTGAATTTGTCATGTGACAGTGCTCTTAAAGTACTCCATTAAAATGTTTTAAAGGACTTCAATATCAGTCATCATGGTGAATTGAGACATGTAAAGCATTATTCAGGTATCTATTGAGACGTATTTTGGTATAAATTGGAGAACCACAATGACCGTATGGCTAGTTCAACAAATCTGCGACAAATATGGCAACGTGTTCTCTCTATACTGACTGTGTAACATATCTATTCATGACTTTCCACAAAGCATATTTGACCTGTCCTAGAAATAGTAACATTCTGTTCAGTAACAGGAACATTGTTACTGTATATTCCTGTATCTTTACATATTTTACATGGTATTAATCTGCTTTACAAATAACTATCCATCTCTGAGACCACCTTCAAATAATCACATTATTTAAAGCCACACACACAGGTGTTTTCAATTATTCTGATTAGACCTCTTCTCTGGTTAAAGTTGGGTGGAGCTGCTGTATGCATGCAGTTTGTGCTGTGGAACACATATATAGTGGTGGAACACAACTTCAAGTGTTTAAAAAAATGCCTGACAAGAAGTTTAATCTCACAAAGTAAGTGTAACACCTGAGTGAGTGCACTATGGCTGCGTGACTGACTGCAGCAGCTCCTCCATTAGCTGCACGTTCTTCCTGGTTCACTGTTGATATTTTGAAACTCAACACATTCCTCAGTTGAGGTTCAAACATTAGCAGTGACATTTATTGACTTGAAGGTTTATAGAGTGCTTTATCGAAATCAGACTTGTTTGACACTTTAAAGGGAATTCTAATTTACGCCCCAACAAGTCGTCCAACCCACCTTCTCAGCTGGCTCCCCGGGCTTACGGTTTCCTTCCCTGCCACGGAGGCTCTTGGCGGAGATGGCACTCTCCGAGGTCTGCATGATAAGCTGGGTGGCCAGGAACTGCTGGACGTGCTCCAAGACGTCACGTTGCATCTCCAGTGCCATGTGGTACACATCGTGGTCCGACGAGTTGTACATGACGGCATTCTGAAACATCAGCATAATGTCGCGCTGGAACTCTGCTGTTGTGCGGATCACGCCGGACTCAATGTTCTTCTTGATGGCTGACAGGTCCATGGGTCTGGAGCAGGATGGATGGTGGGAGGAAGACATGCGTTTAATACAAACAATCAACGTTATTTAGTATTACTATATTCCACTGTTTAAATAAAGGTCATCACTTTTTGCTCCAATAGAGAATTTTGGTGCAGCATGAATGCACTACAGTCACTTCAGATTCTGTTAGAATACATTCATATGTATGTGCATGTGAGATGCAATTTCACTACAAAAGGAAGTGAGTGTGTTCTTACCTGTGTACGATGCTATGGTAACCAGGTGCGATGTCATCTGACACAGGCTGCAAGAAGACACTGGCATACCTGAGAGAAACATAAATTCATGACACTGTAAGACATCAGTTTCCCTTTAACTGCTGGGGAGGTGATTTTTCTTTAGTGCTTTTGTTCTAGACCAAACCATGCTTTACCATGACTAAGTCTAAAAAAATAAAAGATGAAGAAGAAAAAGTGAACACTAGCATCTAATTTTTGCAACAGTGGGCAAGAAACTTTCAAACGAATGCTATTTTGCAA
Source organism: Epinephelus moara (assembly GCF_006386435.1). Classification (NCBI taxonomy): domain Eukaryota; kingdom Metazoa; phylum Chordata; class Actinopteri; order Perciformes; family Serranidae; genus Epinephelus; species Epinephelus moara. Next base: position 12,971,303 of record NC_065509.1, read on the forward strand.
AGGGGGAACAATAAAGCAACAAAATGCTGAATAAACAGCTGGAAGACAGTGGAGTTCAGTCCTGATGTTGGCTTATTTATGTCCTCGCTTGTGTGCTCCCAACGTATATTTAGCTGTGATTTTAGTTGACATTATGTTTGTCACTCTTTTGTTTGCAGGCTGTATATATACTCAATTTTGACTGTTTTTACGCAAAAATATATTAACACATTCATTAAACTAAACACAATAGATTGATTTAATACCATCGTGTTGGTAAATGACATTTACAAAGAAACAAAATAAGCTGAATGAATAAATAAATGTGGGAAACATAAATGAATGGACATAATAGCCACTAAAACTGATTGTCCTCTGTTAAATAAGAGTTGTTGCTGACATGCAACAGCTTAATACAGTCAGGATGGTTTGTGCGTCACTAAAAAAAACTTTCCGAAACTGACTGTGAGGTATTTCTACAGTAATCTGACAAACAAAGACTTTGTTCATTGTTGAGGTTTAAGCTCCACCTGTGGTTGGCTGCGGCTCTCCACACCAGCATAATGGCTTTCTTCCAGATCTTCTGGGCCTGCACTGCCTCCTGGTCCTCACCACACGTAGATCTGATGCGTAGAGAGAGAGGAAGTGAAAACAGCGTGGGAATGAAGAGAGAATTGTTAAGCGTACAGCAATGGAAACAAGAAGCAGAAGAGAAATAAGAAGTAGAAATAATGCACACTCTTAGAATTTTTATGTCAGCAGCCAAAGACTGCTTAGCTCAGAGAAACAGAGTCCTAATTTGATTCAAAGGTCACAATATGAATACTCATGACTAATGCCAGCTAAGCTTGATCTACTTTTAAAGCAGAATTTCTCCCGAAATAGTTGCGGTAAGGGCAGGGGTTATCTTAGGACATGGCCCTGGAGTCACACTTTATATGACATTTTACCCAGCAGACAAAAATGGTTAGCATGACACCCACATCACTATTATAACAGAGATCGTCCTTTCTGCACCCATGAACACATGTGGACACCTACAGCTGGGAAGATGAGGCCGGACTGCTGGCCAGTGAATCTGCTGTGTAGCGTTGGGAGGGTGGGCCGTAACCGTCTTCACTCTCGCTGGCTGCCCGCTCCACCTCTGACAGATAGGGACCCTCCCCCTCTCCGCACTCCTCTTTCAGCTCCATCCCTTCCTCTGGGTCACCCTCACTCCCTGCTTCCTCCTCCTTCACCTCCTGGGTTTAAGAACACACACACGAAGAGTAAAATGACTGTGTTTTACAAAGGCTGCGCGTGTATGTACATGTGCTTTAGTGTGTCACCTTGGACTCCTTCCCCGACACAGAGCTGTCCTCAGAGTCTGTGGGACAAAAAGGAGAGGAGGATTAGAAGGACATAACTATATAAGCATGACTTCTGTGTGTGTGTGTGTGTGTGTGTCCGTGTCCATGTGAGTACACCACCCACCTAGGCAGGGCGGGTTGGGCTCCGGCTGGCTCCATTCCTCTCCTTCACTCTTGACCGTCGCTTCAGTGACCTCCTTCCCTGCCGCGCCCTCCTCCGTGACCTCACTTCCTGTTGCACCGTCGTCAGAGGTGACAGAAGAGGTGACATCACTTCCTGCCACCTCAGGTCCCTCACAGTTTCCCTTCAGCTGTTGTTCTCTTTTAGTTTCTGGTTGACTCTGGGGCTCTATGCTGGCAGGAATCAGGGCTGATATTGTGGCCGCATTCTGAGGCTCCTGTGTGGGATCAGAGTCTTGGACTGTGGGTGCTGGGTCTGAAGCCTTCAGTTCCTGCGTCTCCCAGGGGCCAGGGAGGGTGTGTCCTTCTGAGACGGCCTCTTCGCAGAGAGAGAGCGCTGCTTCCACTGCTGCTGCGTCCAAGGCCTCCACAGAGTCATCGACCTGGGAAGAAGGAGGGGAGGACAGAAAACAGTGATTGAGAAAATGTTGTTTATGTTACGCTATGCAGTACCTACAGGTCTTTTTCTGCGCTCAGACTTAGTCACAACAGGTCAAACATTTGATTTTTTGCACATGCATAAAGTACAGGATAAGGTGTCTGAAATACTGACTGAATGAATGTCATGCTTCTCTACAGTATGTAAACAACGAAAAAAATGTCACCAGAAAAAGGTCATCAAATAGGGAGCGATCCTAACAGCAGCAAGTCTCTCTTTGGTTACAGTATAAGAATACAAATTAAGAGTCTGGTGCTAGGATACTCTTCATACAGAGCAGGTCTAACAGCATACCCTTCACTTAATTTACAGAGGCCAAACAGTTTCACAATTTAGTCTAACAAACTCTCCAGTTTAAATGAATGAAAAAGGAAACCAACTCTGATCCTGGTCTTTCATAGTGAATGGGGCAGACTGTTTTGTAAATGAGCACAGTATGTACCTTCTCCTCTATGATGGCAATGATGTCTCCTACTGTCTCCAGGTCCAGTTCGTCTCCCATGTAAGACACTGCTACAAGGTCCTCTTCTACCAACCCCGTCTCCTCACCGAGCTCTGCCTTCACTGCAGCTTCTGCTTCACCCTCTGCAAACACACACAGAGGAGTAAACAAAAACATGCAAAGTAATTATTAACCCAAACCTGAACCCAGAATTGTTATATTCTATACACCATGAATAGTGCAGGTCAAGATCCTTTCTCTTTAATCTATGCCATTTTATTTTTAAACACAGAACCATGAATGCATCGGGCAATGAAAGCCACTTCTGCACTGAGCTACAAAAGGCAGACTCCTTCCTGTGAGTTAGGTAAGGCAAACACAGTCAGACACAGCAAGTGACCGTAATTTGTGTAACTAACAGTTATGCTAAGTATATTTACCTGTGATGACATCATGACCAGGTGGTAAAGCAGTGGCTGCGGTGGCTGTTTGTACTCCATTTGTGAGGGTTCCAGTAGAATCTCCTTCCCCAACCTGACATCAGTGAATACAAGAATAACACAAAAGTCAGCTTTTATTCCAGTTTGGCTGTGACTCTTAGACCCACTGAGAACAAAGAAGTATATTAACTGACAAAAGTTAGAATAATGTGAACCTGTAATGTTTGATAGATACGTAAGTGTGATAATGCTGATGTTGAAACATGTGTCAATATCCAAAAGACTGTGAGGTGAAAAAATAATAAGTCTTCAAAACCTGCATAACCAATCATCTATATCCTCATTAGGCTGTAACAGCCATTTAAAATGATTTATATACAATGATTACCTTCTGAACTGCACGCTGACATTTTAAGGGTATTCCTACAGTTGTTGTATATGTTGTATATCACAGGGAGAATTAAATACAGCATCTTTGAGGCATTCAAGATTTTCACTTTCCGATATTCTTGTAGTTTTGGATGTTATGACCCAAGCTAAGCTGGCTCTCACCAGGCGGGGGCTGGCCGAGATGAGGTTGCCTTTTTTCAGCAGTTCTGACAGGAGAGGCGAGGGCGGCGGTGTTGCCTTTTGCGTTAGGAGTCTCTTTTGTGCTGAGTCATCCACTAAAGCGGCCAGGCCTCCATCTTTGTGCCCTGGGCCTGGAGCATCCGTCGCTGGAAGAAACACTCCGACCCCCTGGGCCTGGCAGAGGCAGCAAAGACTCAGTGAGAGTGGTTGGCACAGTGAGCTGTAATATCTCAACTATTTCCTTCCAGAAGGAGCTGTGACTGCCAGAAACACCATAATGTGAGGTTATCTTTTTCCACTGACTCATAATGAGACAAGTTGGAGATGCAGAAAGGTACTTTTTTGGAGTCAATCTCAAGATACTTTTGTCAATAGACACACCAAGGACTTTAATTTGACTGGCAGTTTACAGTATATGTGACAAAATCCCAAATCTATTACAGCTATGCCTTATTTATACCTCAGTGCATCAACTGAAGTGCAGTAACGTCGAGTACTGATACGTTCCTTGAAATATATTCCGTACTAAAAGATGATACAAATAGTAGCATAGAGAAGGTACTGGAAATGTTTTTGCAAGCAAGATATGGCAAATACTGTTCTGTATGAATATGTTCTTACAACTGAGTGGGTGGTAGTGGTGGTGGTGGTGGTGGTGGTGGTGGTGGTGGTGTCATCGGAGCCAACACCCCCTGTATCCATGGGCGGCGTTGGGGCCGAAGAGTCGGCCTGAGAGTCCATGGTGGGGGGGCTGGCACCCAGAGGAGAACGGACAGTTACACTTGGCAGACGCTTAGGTGTGTTTTTCACCGCCTGACGAGCTGTGATGGAGAGAGAGGATCAACTTGTTCAAGGACACAGGAAAAAACTGCAGCATAGAAATCATAAGCAAGGCATCATGTGATGGCACCGTCATGTCAACCTGAGCACATCAGGGAAAAAATCCTTTGTCTTAACAAGTGGAAAGAAATATTCCAGAAGAGGGCAGAGAAAAGCGTTTGAGTAGTTGCACGTGTTGCATTTAGACTGAGAATGTCCTCACTGGAATATAGATTTAATATACCAGTTTACAAATGTTCTTTATGGAACACTGTTTATTATTAAGACTGTGATGAATATGTGTGATCAGCACGCCTCCAGTTTGGAGAAGCAGACAGGAGTACCGCCCGTAAGCAAAGCAATGTCTGCTGTGGATGGGGACAGCAGCTAAGCACATTGTGGCCGCTTAGGGAAAAAAGCGTATGCTATATTCACTTTGCTGAACTGAAGCTTTAATCGGTGCTCTCTCCAAAGCAACCAGACTCCTTTGACAATAGCAGTAATTTTACCTCACAGAACACAGGAGTTGCTGGTCTGTTGCTGCCTCCATCAGTTAGTTAGTTTGTGTTATTGTGTGACTTTGGCGTTTTAATGGGTTAGTTCAGATTCACCAAAGTCACATAACAACACAAACTAACTAACTGATGGAGGCAGCTGTAGACCAGCAGCTCCTGTGTTCTGCAAGGTAAAATTACTGTTTTTGTCCATGGAGTCTGGCGGCTTTAAAGAGAGCAGATAACTATTTCAGTTCCCTGTTGGAAAGGGCTTTCTGACAGCAAGGTAAAGCAGTGAAAATATTCTAAATATAGCATACACTTTTTTTTGGATGGGAATTTTTTCTGGTGGCTAAAATACATTTAGCTACTGCCCATATTCACAGCAGTACAATGCTTAGCTTCTGTGGTGATACTCCCGAACGCTTCTCTTAACTGGGGGCATGCCGACCTCCATCTAATGTAGGTAATTCACTGACTATGGATAAGTATCTCATATAAGCCCGCTCAAAAAAAATTCTAACTATCTGTTTAACAATGTCATGAAACTGTACAACACTGCAATTTCTATGAAGTTTGTTAAATGCTTTGCTTGGTAAATAGCAGCTATTTATTTTCTAAAGCTCTCACACCTTGAAAGCGGCTGTATTTGGCAATAAGACATGTTGACAGAAATCTAGTGAAATTTAGCATAACTGGTGCAACTCCAAAATCTCTGTCATAGTATGCCAGACCATGTGTGGGGAATGACACAATGGCAACACCTATCATCGAGTAAGTTCCAACAAATACCAGGAGGATCCAAGATATTCAGATTGACATATTTCAACAGGTCTTCACAGTGTGCAGACTGCACCTACCTTGGTACGCTGTTTCTGTGGCTTTCCTCTTCTGTTCTGCTTCGTCCTCATCCTGCTTCTTTTTTCTAAGGTTGGAAAATCACAGTTTAATTTTGGAAGATGGTATACAGGATGATATGTTGGCAAAAAGGAAAGGAGTAGGATAGTGGCTGAAAAGCTGCAGAACTGACTGGGTGACCCCTCTCCCGTGTTTTGTAATAACTGCTGGGGTGTCGTTGAGCCATTAGCCACTCTAATGTCACTGCTCAGTTGCCAACAGAGACTGTGTCGAATCAAATCACCCCCTCTCAATACCCTCTAAATAAGATTCATCTGCCTCTGCAGCTAACTAAAGATCTCCTTATAAAGCAGAAGAACTGATACGAGTCTTACAATGTGATTTCTGCCCACAGCTCCTTCAACTGGGAGTCCATGTGACCCGTCTGTATCAGATCCACCTCTTTCTTCAACTTTCTGTCAGGGCAAATGAGGGTTAAAGGTCATGTCTCACACTTCTGAAACATCTTTCAAGTGGTTTTCTTTTAAGTGTGTGTGTGTACCTGTACTGTTCTTGTGTGTCTCGCAATAGTTTTTTCAGTTCCTCTATCCTCTCTGTGGTTAGCCTACGAACGATGACATCTTCAATGGTTTCGACCACTTCACCCTTCTCACCACGCTTACGCCTAGAGGACACAAGCACTTTAAGTCAGCTCACAAAATATTTTACCTGTGATAACAAACAAAAGTGACATTATTATAATTCCGCGTGTAGCTGTGTGTCTGTGACTGTATTATCATACTGACTTTGGTGCTTCTGTGGCCTCTAGCAGCTCTGAGTATTGTGAGGCACAGTGCTGAGAAACAGAGAGAAGATGTTAGTCACGGCCTGAGTGGAGCTCAGCGTAGTTATCTGCTAAAAACACAAATGGAGGAAATGTTTTGTAAGTCTATAGCTTTCTCACCTTCTGTGAGAACCAGTCAGGTGGACGGCCAGGCTCTGAGAAAGGCTTGATGGCTCTACTTACAGACACCCTGGAAGACAGAGAGAATAAACACACATGGTGAGGAAAAAAAAATCTGAAAATAAATACATGCAGTAACAGAGGAAATGCATTCAAATTAAGAATAAATGAAAACAAGTAAAAGTGAAGTCCACCATACTGTGGGGGAAAAAAGTCATGATCATATGAGCATTGGCACAGTTCATTGAAAACAAAATTATGGACAGTAGCTGTCAAAGGATCCTTATTTCAATTAACTGTTAAAAGGGTTCAGCTAATACGTTATTCAATAAAATAACTTGATATGGATCTTTTCCTACAGAGTACTTATTGATTTTAAAGTCACATACCACCCACTTAACAAGATCCTACCTGTCACCATTCAGACACTGTAAGTTGCCCAAGTCTGACATCTAGTGGCAACAACTGAGACTAAGAGATTCAACAGAACACATCACTAATACTATTACACCATGTCCTACAGGATGGACATACCTAGATAATGTATGTGAGTTAATATGCTCTTAAGGTCCAGGGCGTAAGATTTAGAGTGCTTTAGAGGTATCTAGCAGTGAAGATTGCACATTGCAACCAGCTGAAATTTCTCTCTGGTAGAATTCCTACAGTGTTCACTGTTCAGGAGGTTTTTACAGGGAGACAAATTATCCGCAGTGGTCTCTTCCTTTCCAAAACAAACAGACCAGGAGATTTAAACTCATAAAAACACAAAACAAAGCTGTTTCACGCTGAAAAATCATCACACTCTCGTCTTGGGAGGGGCTCTCTACTACGGTGGCTGCTGTGAAAGCACAAATCTGGCTCAGTCTAGAGCCACTGATTGGTTTGTCCATTCTGAGCTACTGTAGAAACATGGTGGACTCCCTGGAATAGGGCCTGCTCCCTATGTAGACATAAACAGCTCATTCTAAGGTAACAAAAACACAACTATTCTTAGTTTAAGGGAATTATACACTAATGAACACATACTTTTATTATTATATTCCATTTATACAAATATATCCCCCTAAATCCTACACATTAGACCTTTAAAGAGAGCCTCTTATATGAGGCAAATCCACATGTGTAATGATAAGTTGATGCTCTTTTTTTGTTAATGTAGTGTAGACAGATCACTGTTGTTGATGGTTTTGTTGAGGTCAAAGATACTTGGACTGATTTGTTTGCAGCGAATAGTTTGTGTAGACAGCATCTTTTAAATACTTTAAAATGTATTGGGTGATTTTCTATTTCTCTCTTCTCCTCATTGTGCCCAATATATGGATGTTCTGATACAACAGAGATTTGCCTGTTGTCTTATTAACTGTGACTGCACCCTTTGTGAATGCTAAAAAAAAATCAGAGTGAATTGTAAAGTAGATTTTCTTCTTACCAGTTTTGGTCACCACTCCTCATGACAGAAGAGGCCAGGCACAGTTTCTCCCTGACTGACCAGGGCTCTGTTGGCCCTACATTCAGTATCTTGTGTTCTGTGGAAAAAAAGTACAAATACACATAAAAATCATTACATGTCCAGATATTTTTGGCAGCCTCTGGTAACTGAAATGCTTTATTTCAGGGCAAAAACAATGAGCCATTAAAGTCCAGATACAATAACGGCCAACCTCAACCCCAGAGTAAATACATTTGGCCCATTTCGCTGTATTTTCGGTGGAGTCCTTTAATCGCTCTGTCCGGTTTCATTATGTCATTCAAAAAATATACACACAACACAGTCTTAAAAATGGGCACAAAACACACGGATTAAAAGGCATTATAATGAATATAGTACCCTCTGTCAGAGCTGAAAATTAAGATGTCTTCATTTCAGTCTCTACGTTAATTAACAAAATGAGCCTCAGGATAAGTAACGTTATTTGTATTGTTTTGGTTTCCTCCGGAACACTTTGTTTACAGTAACGCACACTAGTTACGTGACGGTCTTGTCCCTCACAACCCAAATAAACCAAACAGTCTGTGGGGAATTAGCTAATGATGTTAACCATAAATATATATGATAGCCGCGCTAGTTAGCTAATTTATTGTTTATCAAAGTTAGCTTGCTAGCTACTGTTAGCTCAGTTAGATTGTTGACACTAACTTGCTAGCTGATATCGTTTTTGGGGGGATGCTTTTAAGACTTATTACCGCACTTTGCATTTTTCTAATACGTGTTGGGGCTTGAAAGCAACAAATAAAGCTAATTAAAAACAGTTGTTGTAAGCTATGGCGCTGTAGACAGTAACATACACTTAATACACTAATATTTAAGCGGTAGCGTTAGCTTAGCCGTGTTGATTACGGGGGACACATTCACGGGACACACACGGCTACACGGTGTAACGTTAACGTTTTATCACTAAGTTACAGGGTCCGACCAAATTAAATGAACAGCAATGTTTGGAGTTTGTTTACTGATAGTTCTGCTGCAAAATGACAAAGAAAATCGAGAAAGAGTTGGAAAATATTACTCACTGCCGATACCGCTCGCCATTTCTTTTGTGATAAGGCCGTGAGCACAACTTCCGCCGGACAGGTTACAGTGGTACACACGTGAACTGAGGGGGAAAAGATGAAAAAAATCCGTGACGGACGGCAGCTGCAGTCAGTGGAGCTTAAAACGAAATGTCTAAAGTAGGGCTGTCAAACTCATTTTAGTTCATGGGTAACATACAGCCCAAATTTCATCTGAATTTGGCCGGACCTGTAAAACCACAATAGAATAAGCCATAAATAACAGCAACTCGAAATGTTTTCCTATCTTTTAGTGTCAAGAAGTACAAATGCATCCTGAAAATGGTCATAACAGATGATTAACAGCCTGAGATGTCTTCAGAAACATTAGTGCAATTGAAACAATATGTCTATTTTTACACATTTTGTCATTCTACCACTCACATACATTTCCAATCCTGTATAGTAATAGTGGCATCACCGCACCAAATTAAGGTGAAAGCTACTGAGGAAGGAGGTTAGATTATCCCCTGCCTTACAGACCAGTTACAATCAAACATTTTGGCTTTGCCTGAGCAGTAGGGTTCCACCAATATTGTTTTAAGTTAGAAGTCCAAAGAGCTGCTGATTCACAATAATTTGCACAATGTTCAGTATCTTCAAATATGACCGCAGTAAGTATTCATTGAGAGAGAACAGTGTTGTGGTCAGAGTGAAAAGTCTCTTAAGCAGCATTTAACATGAAGTAGGCTATCCACTGTTTAACTTGCTCCTGAAATCTGGCACCTCTAAGCCTTCACAAGTGCATCAATATCAGGTGTGCAGAGTCATCCAGTGGGCTGGATCGGACCCTTTGGGGGCCGGTTCTAGCTTGCGGGCTTATATTTCACGCTCCTGATCTAAAGGGTCCCGTCTGATCCCAAACTTAGTTTTGAAAGGACAGAGAGTTCTCCATTTTTCAAGTCCAGTAAGGCTTGAAGGCTAAACTTAATTGATTGATCGGAGATTTGATCCTTCTGGTAACATACTGTATGTATGTTGTAATAGCGCCTAATTAAAGCTGATGTGTCCTCTCTCTGTGTTAAATGGGAGTGAAAACACCAACCACATCTTAACCAGAAGTGTCACAAGCAGATACCCGTCTTGCCAGACAACAACAGTTGGTGTTGTGAGCAGGGAGCAGGATTTTAGGAATATTGAGGCCATGAGTTAAAGTTCCTGACCGCAACTCCACCCCATTCATACATTTTCAGCCTGACACGCACAAAGACTAATACTTTTTTTTCATCTTTTATTTTCTTTCCCCTACATTTAGGCCTAGCTTATGCAGTGGTGTGGTGGAGGATATAGGCAGGTGCACAGTGTATACTCACCTCTTTGTCTGGCCATTTACCCAACTATCAGCCAAAAGGCTTTTGTAATATATAGGAGAGTATACTCACTTCTCCCACGCACCTCATCAACTATCACTACACCACTGACTTTATGCATTTAACAAACCAAATGATATTTTCTGAAAATGTTATTTCCCTGTGCAGTCATCTAATAGCTGTTTCAAAGCCCTCTACATATGCTGCCTCTGGGATCCATTTTTGATAAATATAATATTCTGTTTCATTGTTTAGCAGATAATGTACAGATCTATTTATCTATTCCTCTGCTCAACTGTTTACATAATGTCAAAACTTAAATTTAACTTACTTAGTCTTAATAAAAATATGACAGAGATTGTTATGTTTGGACGTCCCGACCCATAGGTTGACTCTGCCGGATCTCTTGGCCCTTCAGCTTTTCACAGTCGACCATTTGTTAAAAATCTTGGTGTGATTTTTGGCAGCTCTTTCAGATTTGATAAACAAATTAGTTGTCAAAACTAGCTTCTTCAAGTTAAGATGATCTCAAGAGAACTATTCATGCTTTTATTACCTCTTGGCAAGACGACTGTAATTCTTTTTTATGTGGGTGTAGATCAGTCGTCACTACATTGTCTGCAGTTTGTACAAAATGCAGCTGCTTGTGTTCTAACTGGGAAAAGAAAACGGGATCACATGACACCAGTATTGGCCTCCCCCCACTACCATCCTATTTTTTGGCTTGTTTTTAAGGTTCTAAACAGTCTGGTGTCACCTTATCTAACAGAACTCTTGTATCTTTGTACTCCAGTTAGAGCACTGAGGTCGACCTATCAGATGCTCCTGGATGTTCCCAGAAGCAGACACGTTAACAGTGGCAGCCTTTGTGGTGGTTGCCCCTAAACTCCGGAACAGCTACCTATTCAAATAAAAACAGCTCAGACTATAGAAACCTTTAAATCACAACTGGAGAACCACCTCTTCTCGTTAGCATATGATTGATTAGAGCTTGACACTTTGACTTAATTTTCTGTTGTGCTGCAGTTTGTTCTCTATCATGTTTATTGTTCTCTTCTGTTCTTATTGCTGTTTGCTTCTGTATTCTGTATCTGTTTGGGTATTTTGTGCCTGTTCAGCACTTTGGTCAACTGCAGTTTTAAAATGTGCTCAACAAATAAAGTTTAATTCGACTTGACATTGTCAGGAATATAATTCTGATGGAGACATACTAAAGCCTTTTTATTTCATTGTGATTTTATTTAATGTCTTGTTTATTTTATCTAAAAGCACTCAAATCTAGAGACGGTGAGTCTAATAAATATAAAATTAAACTTAAAAACACACCATGTATAAACGTCTCCATTGGTCATTAAATTCCCTAACTGTCCAGAAACAGTGCTGTGGGCACAACCTCTTCCCTGGTTGTGAATTCAGAGCAAACACGATATGGTCTTCAGTCCCTCCATCATTGACTGAGGATTAAAAGTCTGTGATTTAACACATCCGAAAACTTTAAACTTGTTTCAGAAGCTGCCTGTTTTTCAAGTTTTAAGGTTTATTGTCATGAGGCTATACAATACAGTACTGCACAATGACAGGCAGTTGTGGCCCCCTCCACACTACACACAGAAAATGTATAACATTCAAATATTTAATTTGAATAAAATATAAATAATAAAACAGAGCAAACTACATAAAAATAACATTTAAATAAAGGAAAATAAACTATATTCATATATACAGTATCATATTTACTACATGAACACATACAAAAACATATGTGTGATATCAGTGTAATATGAGTATGCAGACATTTTAGTGCGAAAAGAAAACTTTGGTAATGATGAGAATGAGGTAGTGCAAAAGGCAATGGTATGGTAATGTGCAATGTCATTTATGTACGGCAGAGTGCGGAGGACGAGGTGGAGTTGAGGAGTCTCACAGCCTGAGGAAAGAAGCTGCTCTGTAGTCTGGTGGTACAGCAGCAGATACCTCTTTATCACTTGCCAGACAGCAGCAGGGTGAACAGGCTGTGGCTTGGGTGGGTACTGACCCAGTTACATCAACATGTGTATTTGAGTGTCTTGTGTGTGCCAGGATGTGCAGGAGGATCACAAACACATTGTGCATGTAACAGTAGTACTTGAGGTACTGTAAATTAAAGAGGTAGGCACTGTCTGGAGAACACACATACTGCGTGGACTTAAAGGACTGGCCAAGAGTGAAAGAACTGAGCATCTGAACTGGCGCACTGTTTCTCCAGAGTGATGATCGTGACAGACCTTAAATGAAGATTAAAGAAATTTCATGTGTCACGGTCACTATCTTGAGCCGACAGACATCTGTTAACATATGATGTATTAATGAAAAACTGTAGGAGATGCAAGAGGAAGTGTGACACACAAGTTTAGCTTTAAAAGGTAATTTTACTGGTTCACAGCAGATACAGTTTACATAAAAACTGAAATATCATTACAAACAGGTAACACAGAGGCAAGGTGTTTTCTGCCAACTCTTATGTTCTGCCCTTAAATGTCAATGAGGAAGTCATTTTGTCTTTACCTGGCCTTTAATTGGCTGATGGGCCATGACCAGTGTTTAAAACCGTATGTGTTAGATTGTTGTAGTTTGTAGTTTTAAGTAATTTAAAGAGACAGCTCACCCCAAAATCTGAGACATTTTCCCTTTCACCTGTAGTACTATTTACCAGTCTAGATTGTTTTGGTGTTGCAGAGTGTTGGAGAGATCAGCTGTAGAGATGTCTGCCTTCTCTCCAATATAATGGAACTAGACTAGCAATGTCTCTTTCCAGAATTCCAATCATGTGGGAACTATGTTCTTTCTACCAAACTTCACCGGCTGGTCAAATCATCATACAAAGAGAGGCATGCATCTAGTGCTAGCTCACATAGCACCACTGAGCTAGCTAATGTTACAGCTCAGTGGAGGAGGACGCCATTAACATTTACAACTAATGCTGTCACAAGGAGGCTGGTGTTGTTTGGTAGAAAGAGAATAGTTCCGACATGAAACTGCTCACAATAAGGTGGGTGAATTATTTTGTGTAACCAGGTCGTGATTTTTGCAAAGAAACATCAAATTACATCTACTTCCATTATACCGGAGAGAAGGCAGACATCTCTATGGCTGATATCTCCAACACTGGGCGACTCACACCAAAACAATCTAGACTGATAAACAGCACTACAGGTAAGAGGAAAACATATGTATTTTTTATCTTTGGGCAGACTATCCCTTTAACTGCTGTTATAAAAAAGCCTCCTGAAACAAATCTAATGAATGTTACCCATTGCATATCAGTCCTATTAAAGAGCTCTACAAGTAATGTTGTGTAATGTGTGAACTGAAATGCTTTTTTGTTACAAGTCTGAGGTTATTAAAGGCTCACTGTGTGGTGTTTCACAAATACAACAACAAATAACAAAAACTCATCATCAGCTTAATAAGGTTTCAACAAAATCCATCATCTGTTGACGACTTCAGACAGACTCCCACCTGAACTGTCGACTTTTACATACCAGTCAATCAGTGTTGATAAAATGACACCATTCAAACCCATTTAAATATTGGCAGTCTTTATTTCAACAAGACTAAGAAATGTTGTTTAATATACATTTTTTTTCTCTTACAATTTAACATCTATCTCATCTTGTTTTTTCCATAACATTTAGGAGATACTCTGACAAGTAAAAATCTGGTGTACTGTTACGGCCTCTTTTAGAGACATCTAAACCGGCTGCTCTTTATTTACACTTTTTATTCTTCTCAGTCAGTCACTCAGTCTCTCCTCAGAAAATGAGTCCTCTCTGTTCTTGTGGGCCAAAGGCTGATGGAAGGCTTTCAACACCTGTCCAACTCAACTTTTAAGTCACCCGACTGAAGTTGTCCTGTGGATCGAAAGAACAACATCCAGCAGCTGGACCAACTCCTGGCAGCCGGAGAAATGTTGCTGCCCTGGCCCGCAAGCACAGACATTTACCATCATCACCCAAAACATTTCCTCTTTAACTCTCAGAAAGTTGGGTTTCTTCACACTCGACACAACTCTTCCACATGACACGAACACATGCACAAGCCCTGGTAGAAATGTTGGTGGAACACACAAATCCGGAGAACTGAAACGGTCACATGTAGAGGTAACACCCGATCACGCTGCTGACACACAGCTTCATTATTTTAAATTAAGGCTTCAGTATTTTATGTGGGTTGCTTAGCTGTTACATCAGATCCTTCAGATTCTTAATATTGATGTCCTCATTGATTTGTTCCAGTCTGCTAGTTGATATCACTTTTTTTTTGTCAGCTTACAATCAACCTGTCAATTTCAAAGCCTAACAACAGGCACGACCATCTGGTTTCACTGCAGCCAACTGTTTCAGACCTGCAGGCAATCCATTTTTCATTTCTTTTCTTTTTTTAACAAAATGCATATTAAAAGCCCCCAAGTCTGATCAATTTAGTAAATTATTTTTGGGAAATTAATTATTTTCACCTAGGATTTGCATTTCGAAACATTCTGAATACTGTGTTTTGGATCATCTATGTCAGTTCTAAAGGCATGTTTGCAATGACATTAAAATACATGCATAAGTTACTGTACAAAAGCTACATGAGGCAGCATCATTTTAGAGATGAAATGGCCAGTCAATGCAACTTACAGACCCCATTATCGAATTAGAAGACATAGAAAATCTCTTGTTGTGCTTGTCAGCTGGTAACAATATACTCAGACACCCTACAGGGAATCCAAGCACATGATAGATACAAATCATCAACACCTACATTCTTTTCTTTACCTCAACAAGTTGCTAATAATGTACCGAGGTTTTTAAAAGAAAAAAAAAAGAAAAAAATTCAGGCACCATACATTGCATTCATTTTGGTAGCACTTGTGACAATACTTCAACATTCCACCTCAGGTTGAAATGATGAGAATGTGAAGGTGAGGATAGGTAGATCAAATGAGTCCATTTATACTGACACAGGCCGTTTAAGAGGCACAAGTGTGTACTGTGAGACGGGGGGACGTGGGCAGGGAAAAAAAAAAAAAAAAAAAAAAAAGCACCAAAAAACTGCACACTGACCAAAAGTGCCCCCCGATATCTGTGCACACTGTCCTCTTCCACCACCTAAAACTAGCAGTACAATCCACTGTAGTACCTAATATATATCTTCATACCAAAAATAGCTAAAAATTACAACACCTCTTTCAACATAAAACCCTGTATTAAAATAATCTTTTCTTGATTTCATTTGATCAAAGCACTGTCTTTTGTTCCTCTTCTCTAGTTTAATGTGAAACGCTCTGAACATACATGTCGCCACCTTCTCTTTTTCAAACAAAGTAAGACTGTATAGAGTCAGATCCTCTGTGCTGAACTGCGCTTACAACACCAAAAAAGGGCATTCAGGACTTGTCAGCTTTGCCTTCTTTAGGGTTAATGCCAGGGGAGTCCTTCTCCTTCCTCGCCAGTTACCTTTCACCAGGACGCCAGCCACATATCTCAACTCTATCAGACACTTTCAACTCAACATCACTAGATTGCATTGGCAATGAGAGCATGCATGAGGTATGACCTTACTATTGAACTGTTTCAGCCGAAGAAATTAAATTAAAAAAAATTAATGAAGGAAATTAAAAGTTAGGTTGTGATAATGCTCATAGCAGACATACAATATGCATATGCCCTGAAAGCTCTTCAAATAATGATTCCATCCCCAGGTCAAATATAAACACCTGTGCTTCAACTTCTCTCGCTGTATTTCTGAGACTTGACAAGATTTTTATCGTCTCTCCAAAGAGATCAACAGCTAGCTTCATCATTTCTGACTGGCTGTTGTGTGTAAATGTATAAATGCACGGACTCAAACGTTCACAGTATGCACATAAAAATTATTGTCATGAATGGTTAATATTCATATTGTTTCGTGACTAGTTGATCTCTGAATTTTGGAGAGACAGAACATCCTCAGAAATATGAAGATATGTCCCACCACAGGCACTCAATGTTCAACCAAACATCTTGCTTACTATTAAAATATCAGATGGCAATCATTGAAGAAGGCACAAATATGTATTATGAGATTAAATTGCCAAAACAAGACAATTATATGATGTTTGTAACGCTGCAAGCAGAACCATAGTGTAGCTCCAAAAGAGCCATAAGGAGTAAAGGTTTATCTGGGGGGAAAAAGGGGGATTTCTGGGGAAGAAAATCATATTGCTGTACACTGATGTCCTTAAAAACATACAAACAAATAATTAAAAGTGAAGTTATTGTAATATTAAGAAGAGTCCCCCCCCCCCTCCCAATGGCGGACAGTCCAAGGTCCTGAAGGCAGTCTTTTTAAAGTCTCTCTGACAGTTTTCCCCTTCGCTCCGTCATTCCTGATCGTTCTCTTCCTCTTCCTGCCCAGCCAAGTTTTATCTCAAGTGGGGAGCCAGCAGGGCCAGGGCCAGCCCGCAGAGCGCCAGCGCCATGCTTCCCTGTGAGACAACCCCCCCGCCCGAAGGACCTTCGCCCACCACCACTTGATTGACCCTAGGATTGCCAGGGTTCGGCGGAGTGGAGAAGTAGATGTCCTGGTCTGTGTCGCAGGACGGAGAGTCACAACCGCTGCCGCTCTCCTCTCCTCCACTGCCATCGTCATCTGGAAAACGACAGACACGAGGGTCAGATGTGTACAGCCAGGACGTGATGTCATGAAGAAAATCATGAAGAATATCAAAAAGAACGTAAATGATCCTCACCATCCTCACTGTTATCGACAGAGATGTCATTGCCGCTGTGCGCAGCTTTGAGCCAGCTTGTCATTTCCTTCAAAACTGCGATCTGACTGCGAATCACAATGTCAGGCTTTGTGATGTCCACGTCCACGTCAGGGTTTGATACCTGATTGGCCAGGCCATTGCCAATGACAACTGACTCGTACCTATGTAGAGTGAGAGTCAATATTAGTCTTACTGTTGGATTATCTAACCATACTGTATATGTGGGATGTGTGTGTGTGTGTGTGTGTGTGTGTGTGTGTGTGTATATACCCCATTTTGTTAGTACCAGGACTTTAAAATTTAACTTGTTTTAATAATAAACATATTTTCTCAGAGTTCCTTTGAGTTGTCTCAACGTGTGACAGTGGAACAGTGTGTGACTGCAGCTCCCATAGGGCTCTACATTAACGCTTGCCCAGGGTGAGTAAACTCATGTTCAGGAAAGTGGAATGCTTCATGCAATTTTGCAATCTGGGAAGTGAAAAATGATTGTGATATCTAATGTAATGTTATCTGAAAATAAACAGCGTACTGTATATCACTGAAGCAGAGCTTTTCCAGCTGAGCTGCGTGAATGAGTCTGTCTCATCACCAAGCAATAAACAGGATGGATGAGAAAACCTGACATACTGGACACTACAGAGATTAATTCTTGGGTCTGCTACATCATATATGATATAACATTACTAATGTTAAATATCTCTGGAAGGCTGGAGGAGAGAGAGTTACTTTTCTTGCTCAGAAGCTAACATTAGTCATCAAGTTCTTACGAGGGCTCTGGCGCTATTGAATCCCTTTCATAAGTTTTGTCATCCAGCCTTGAACTGCGGTGAGGTTTTAAAAGACTTTTAAAATAAACCCATGATGATAAATCTGACACTGACTGTCTTCTGTGATTATTTATTAATTTTTTCCATGTTGAAGACAGTTATTGTTGTTAGCTGTCCACTTGCCGTTCAAGATGCCTTGAAAGCCTGCTGTTTTACATTTTGCCGTGGTATAGTTTCAGTGTCGAGACATTCAGGATGGTATCATATTACAGTTATGAGTTTGGTATCATGACAACACTAGTAAGCATATGTGTGTGTGTGTGTATATTTTACCTGCTTTTTGCTGTTCCGTTCCAGCACTCGTCCCCAGGTGCGATCCTCTCCCCTGCACACACTGTCTCTGGCAATGTGGACCAGAACTTCTTTGCATGTTTCAGCTTCTTCTTCACATCACTTGTCTGAACAGAAAACATGTACATGTCAGACACAACCTCTTAACGTAAAGCAGCAGTAGTCTAGTCGTGCTCTGTCTTTTCTTAGTTCTTACCAGTCGATCTAAACTCGTCCCGGCAGCAGTAGTGGGCCTAGCATCGGGACTGTAAGGGCGGAAGCGGCCGTTAAAGCCTGTATCTTTGATGGAGCGCTTGGAACGGAAGGCCATGCTTGGTTTAGGCTGCCCACATCCCTGGAAAACCTGTTAGAAATGAACAAAAGTGAAGTTAGTGGAAGTGTATCTCCTCGTTACTTGTCTTTCTTTTTAAAAATTCTATGAAGTGATACTGACTTTCTGCGACACTTGCATGCTGTTCTCCTGCATGTTCATGATAGCATCTGAAATCTTCACGTCGATGGGATCCATGACCGACTCAAAATTAAAGGGACCTTCAAGCCTCTCTGCTAGACTAAGCATGGCATCTGAAAACCGGGACATAAGAACATGAAATTAAAGAGCGGACAAGACACTGATTCAGGATTTTCTTCAGTCAAGCTCATTAGAAAAAGCTGCCACTAGGGGGAAGCACGTGCCCGAGAGCAGGAGACAGTTAACCAGTGAAACAGAGCCCTCGGATTACAGCAGAGTGAAGCTGCTGCAGAAACCAGACGCCTTCACAGACAGTAGCAGCGTCAGCAGCCAGGGATAGAAGCATGTAATGGTGTTATAGAAGCCAGGAAACATCTTTAGTCACATGAGTCTGTCATGTAGAATCAATATAATACATGCAGAGAACAACAGTGCATAGATACAGCACCCTGAATGTAATGAAACTGATCTGGGTCTGTGTTTACACAACACAGGAGCTGCATTCATCCTGTGGGTCATAACATGTACAACTTACACTGCCCCTCCCTCTCTGCCTTTACTTATACAAGATGCTAAAGAATGAGGAACGTGTTTGTACATGAGTTTTACAGTAAAAACTACTGCTAAACTGAAGTGCAATTAACCCGCTAAATACACTGGAAAAATATTAATTTGTCTCTCATCTAATTACCCCAGTTTCATCCCGACCCCAATCCCATCATGTCACACTGGTTTCATGCCCATGTGGGTATAGAGGGGTGCGTGTTTAGATAAGGCTTAAGTAGATTAGGTTAGATTAGATTAAACTTTAATGATTCTTTGGTGAAATATGAGCATTGCAGTGGCAACTTGTAAAGGAACACAGAAGCAGGGAGTTGTATAAATATACTCTGTGGCCAAATCAAACACTTTAAGCCAATTTTGGTTATAGCAGGGTGCACTCTCGGTCATTAGTTTAATAATGGCTGCAGAAAGTGTCCTTGATCACACGACGGTTGCTTACCGAGGAAGTTGTTCCATTCCGTGTCCAAGTCGGCCTGGTTGGCCAAACACCCACGCAACACATTCAGACAGTAATTCTGGCAGGGTTTCAGGGCCACTTGGCCCGAGCAGTAGGGACAGTACAACATCTTCATGGCCGCTCGCACACAGCTGGGAGAGGCACTGACCTGGAGGAGGCAGGGGGCAGTCAGCAGACTGTTATCATTTCACCACAGCAAAAACACTCATCCAGCTCCGTCACAGACACGTACTTAGACTGTGAAAAAGCACAGCCATTAATTTTATAAGCCAACTCTACAAAGCAGGATAATCTAATCATCAATGAATCACTTAGTGCAGTGGAAAAACATGCCATACCAGAACAGTCAACGTGGTTTATGTTATCAGAGACACTGTAATGGAACCGCAGCCAGTTTTTCCAAGATATGAAGTCAGAAACACAGAAGGGAGGGACGGACAGAGCTTTCTGGAAAAACTTTGTCCCAAAGCAGACTGACTGCTATAGCTTTTTGTTGCAGAGATGAATGCTTCACAAGCAACTCTCACTTACCGTAGAAACTTTATTGACCACCTCCGGCATGAGTGTCAGGCCGCGCACGAAGGTGCGTGCAGCAACAAAAGCCCGTGTCAGCTGGATGCGGAGCTTGCGAGGCACATCGCCGAAGGGCTGCAGCTGCTCCGTGTGCCGGCTGACGCACTCCATGTAGGCGTCGCTGAATTCGTACTGCACGTTGACCAGCCGAAACATCCTCTCCAGGAGGTCGGCCCAGAAGTCTGCCAGCATAGAGTCCAGGTTGACGGCAGCGCTGCCAGACACGTAGTACCGAGTTAGGGCCGCAAAGAAGTTCTTGAACAGTTCTGCGTTTTGCACGTACATCATCCCATACGTTCGCACAAACATGTTGTGCAGTGAGACCTCTGCATTTTTCAAAAGCTCACGGAAAAACTCTGTGGAGAAAAAAGTGGAGGGGGATTAGAGTGATGACTAAACGCTGAGGCTGCCAAAGAGCCAGAACAAACAATTTTACATTGTTAACATTTCATGTCCGTCTACAGGGAGGGATTCATTTTAAAGATGTGACAAAGGAAATTGAATTTGTATGATGGATAACATATTGCTTGGGACAGCTACAGAGACTGAGAGCTGATTTTATCAATCTGTAACTCAATAACATTTTATGAATTGTGTTGTTTGGGCACAGAGAATTCACACTTTTTGAGTATCCCATTACAAAACATAAGGCAACACACAAGCACATTGTGAGGTTTTCATCAAATCATTGCAATATACAGATTCCAGCATGACCACAGTGTTTGTAAATAACTAAATTATTGCTGTTGTCTGGACAAAATGAACATTTCAAAAGTACTGCTGCCACAAGGCTGTAATATAGCACATCTAAAAGATGTTGATATGTAGAGCCCTCCACCCACACTTTCACTTTCTGACTCTGAGCCTGTGCTGCTGCTGCTGCTGCCACCATTTGAAATCAGATTGATGGTTATTCCACTTCACCTGTGCCCATGTCCTGACATTTTGAGTATCTCAACAGAAACAGCTTAGGCATAAAATCTTGGATGAAAGGCAAAGGAATGTGTTGTGGGGAGGGGGACGTTTGGAAACGAGGAGATGAGAGGAGTGAAGCAGGAGGGGTGAAAGGTGGAGCTGGAGCATCTCTGTCAGGCTGAGCGAGCAGCCAAGTATGGGAGCGGCGCTGCTCCTGGCTCTGTGGACTTGCCATTCAGCAAAGACGTCTCTCCACATCAAGCCGCTTCAAACTGACCACCATCAATGGCATTTTTCTGTTGTCACATTCCATTCGCTTTCCTTTCTCCCGGCTTGTCTTGGACTGTCCTTCAGAGGCATTTTCAATAGGATTACTGAATAATGCGACCCCCCCCCCCGTATATGGACCTGTACCCCCCATCCAGCCCTGCATCTCCCTCCCTCCGCTGCTTTCACTTCATCAGTTTCTTCAGAGAGCTCTCTTCACTAGAGACAGGGAACAATGACCTACTTCATCCTGAGGAATGTCCATCACCCCCCTCACCGCTTTCCCCCACCCCCAATAATCCAGGCCCCCCTCTCCCACGGACACCCACTCCTCACCCCCCAACTTTCTTAATCTGAACAAAATGAGAATTCCTCAGAGTCTCTGAAAAAATGCTTCACCTTCAGTCTCGCGTGCATGCAAGCATACACTTACCCCCTTTCACTCATCTCTCTTTTTTTTATCCGCTCTCCGTCTCCCCCTCGCTGCCCTGTGCGCACAAAACTTCTGTCCCGCTGCAGTTTCTCTGGGTGCCCTCTGCTTGGCTTTGAAATGTAAAGTTCCCATGCTCTCACAGAGGGAGTCACTAAACGCTCCCTGCCACCAGTACACACACACACATACACACACACCCCAAGTAGCGCTGTCACTTCCACTTCAGACTGACACACTAAAAAGAAAAAATGAGGCAGGGGAGGGGTGAGGGCGGCTTGGGGCGGGTTAAGTTGAGGGCTTTTTTAACTCCAAATCCCCACTGTGTCGCCAAGGATACCGGAAACACTGCAGCCCCTCCATTTACCTCCCCACCATCGTTGCAGCCCTCCCTCCCCTCGCCTCCAACACACACGCATACACACACAAAGCCAGGGGAGAGGGCACCAAGTTCCACGCTCCATTGATAGAGATTAAAACAAAAGGTCCACCCCCACCCCTGGAATGTCATAGTAGCCACAAGTTTAAAGTCAGTGAAAGGAGACGGAGGAGGTGAAGAGGAGGAGGAGGAAGAGGCATGAAGCAGGAGGACAACCCCAAACTTCTCTATTTCCTTTCTACAGTTTATTAGAGCGGTAATGCCTATATGCTAAACAGATAAGCCCTGTAATGAGTTTGGACAAACCCACTGGTTAAAAAGAGAGCGGCCTGTGCAGGGTGTGTGTGTGTGTGTGTGTGTGTGTGTGTGTGTGTGTGTGTGTGTGTGTGTGTGTGNCGCGCGTGTGTGTGTGTGCGTGTGTGTGTGTGTGCACGCAGTGGCAGCGGGGGTTTTGGCTCAAACTGAGGGTCTGAAGTATGAGCTGCATTACACAGGCATCTTGCATTGTCATTAAAAACAGTTTATGACACGCAGCCGTCTGCCAACGGGCCGAGGAGCTGAACACTCCCTCAGGATTTTTCCATTAAAAAATGCGCCTGTCGCTCAGCCAATGGCCTGAGAGAATCTGGGTGAAAGGTTACACGGGAGAGAGTGTAAGCTGTAGCGAAATGTAAAGAAGAGGGACAACTCCTGCCTCTGTGAGTGTTCGTCTTTTTCTTGCTCCCTCCCCTCGCCCTGTTATCATTTCCACATGTTGCAGAGAAGACCCTAAATTACGAGCAATGATCTTAGGGCCCAATCCATCACAGGAACAGAGGAGCTGACCGATCTCCTCCCACTCCTCCCTCCTACTTCCTCCTCCGAGGAGCTTCCCCTTCTCCCCCGCACCCCCACCCGTGTCCCTATAAACTCTGCTCCTCCCAATCCCAGCCCAGGCAGTAATTGCATCCTATTTGTGCCAATTAGTCCCTGCGCTTCTCCCTTTTCTTATGGGATGGGATTCTGTCCCTCCTGCTGTTGGACTTCGGGGCTTCAGATGGATGTCTCTTGTTGTGTGTGTGTGAGTGTGTGTGTCTGGAGACAAGGGGCCTTAATCCAAGAGCTTAAATCCCAGACATAGGCTAGCTCTGCTGGATGGGGTCAGTGCAACAGGACAAACAGGCTGAGGCCAGGACAAACACACAGAGAGGGTAGAACTATTTCTGGCACTGGTCTTAATTGGCCATGACTCCTAGCTCCAGGCGCATGAGAGCCTGCCTAATCACATACACTACTTCCTGAGTTTGTTAGTGTGTGAGCGCATGTTGTTGTGTCTGTCTTCTTGTACAGTTGCAGCTGTGTTTATGCACATATGCATCCCACTTCTCAGGAGCAATTAGCTGATGTCGTCATCCTGACAGTCCTCTTAAAGACAATAAGCACTTCCTGTGCCAGTTTCACCGACGGAAGTGCCTCCTTCAGGGTGTCTCGATGTGACAACAGGAAATAATAGGATGGCAACCCGAGCCTGTCACCGTATCCAGTGAGAGAGATGGTCTAATGGCCCAGGTGGAAGAGAGCACAGCAGGCCTTTGTAAAGAGATCCCACATCTAACAGTTTGGAGACAGCAGCAACCTGCCTACAGTGATGAGGAGGGGGCACAAAAGGGGAGGAAGGTAAATGAAGCGCAGGGGGGAAGAGTTTCACTGTCAGCTCGCGGACTGCCCCCTCTTGGTCAGATAGATGACCCTACACTTGTGCAGTCTTTGTCAATTTCTGTATGACTTTTGCACAATTAGTCTGTTGTAAAGAGTATGTTACAGGAAAAAAAACTTTGATGGAAAACTAAAAAAGCAATGATATTTAAGCTGCATTAGAAATATTAGTGTGGCGGTGTGACATAACTAAGTGAATGTGGACTTTGATCAGGAAAAAATTCCCTCAGAAAACACTGCGCCGAAGCTGCAATCAAATTCGACAGCAGACCTTTTATAGTTGTGTCTGAACACTCGGAGGAAACTGTCAAGACAACTGTGGATCCTGTATCAGTTCCTCAAAATCAAAGACTGAGAACTCCTTTTAGTCTTGCCATATTTCTCAGATGCTTAACAGTCATACAGGAACACATCCATTATTAAATCTGCAGACAAAACTTCACCACCTGTAGCCCCAATAGACCAAATGCAAGGCAGCTACAAGAAACTTCAATGAATTTACTCAAGCAGGAAATCATTCTCTCCTTATTACCGTAAAAAGTACAGCTCTGTTCTCAGGGGAGAAAGCATGAAGGTGCTAACTATTTTATGCAACTGTGTGCAAAAAAATAAAATAAACAAATTAATAAAATAGCTTTGGTGCTGAGTCCAAGTTTTATAATGGTTGGGAAAATCCTGCAGTTAATTCTGGCATCATGTTGGCTAAAATGTTGGTGACATTTTCATGTAAACAAACAAACATGTAAACACATCGTGCGATATGTGTGATATATGGACATGACTTCTATCATTCTTCAGAGTTCAGTAAGTCGCAAATGCATTTTTGTCTGACAGGCCTAACCACAGGCTCTGGGAACTTGTTATTAGGACTGCATTGATTAATCTATTACTTATCAAATATTAATTTCTTGTGTCTTTACTCCTCTCTGACAGGGAACTGAGTATGTTTGGGTTGTGAACAAAACAAGACGTTTGATGACATCATCTTGGGCTTTGGGAAACACAGTCCAACCATTTTCAACCACTTTATAGACCAAACAACTAATCGATTCATCAACAGGTTAATTGACAATGAAAATAACCGTTAGTTGCAGCCATACTTGTGATGATTATTCACAGTTTGCTATTATGTTACACGCCAAATGAGATTAACTGTTAGTTGCAGTGTTGAAACAATGTCACACAAAGCACCAGTTGAATCCTGCCAGAAAGCATCAAGGACATGAGCAGAGTTTGGGGGACATAACTAAGTGCAGAATCAAGAACATACAATAAAGAAATGCATGCAGGGATCAATATGATCAACAGTGAGACATTTTGTGTGATGGGAAGCGAAAGGATGGTTTCAGAGGGGTTTGTGGGAGAGTGGGGCATGAGATGGGGACAAAGGGCAGTAAGAGAGGAGAAAAAGAGGGGCGGGACGGCTTGAGCAGCCACTACATTCCGACACGTCACATTCCTGTTCACATCTGGCTGCAATACACACTCTCCTCGTTACTGACTATCCCTCTCTCCCTTTCACGGACACATAAGATCTGAAGGTCTCTGACCCTCCTATGCACAGGCACGCATGTGTACACACAAATGTAAACCACGCACATACACGCCCTCACAAGTAAAATGCCTATGTACTCAGACACTTAAACAGCCAACATTTCCTATCTTTGTCAGTTAATCCTCTTCTCTCTATATTATCAAGCTTCTTTTCCAGCTGAGCTGCAGTGGTGGCACAGTCTGGTGGCTGAGGGTAGTCAAAGCTGCCCCGCCACCTCAGTGACTCAGCACTGTTGCATGTTCCCATGCGCTCCCACCCTCAGAAAGGGAAACCTGATCCCAATATTTACAGGCATACACACATGTGCTCATGCACAGAGGAACAGGAAGTACAGAGAAGACTAAATCTGAAGATGTGTGTGGTCCGTCTGGAAGCGTGCACGTCTCTCTGGAGAGAAGGGAGCGGGTAGTGGGGCAGGGGTGGGGGGGGCAATGGGGCAGGGAGCTGAGACGTTGAGAGACAGGTGGACGGGCCAACAGACACAGACTGACTGTCTCCGCTCAGGGCAGTGCACTGGCAGGTGGAAGCGTCCGTCAAAAAAATCATGCAACACAAGTGCTTCTACGGGGACGGCAGCCAGCAGCACAATGTAGTCTGCTGAGAGGCTGGTGTGCATGTGCGCGTTTGTTTGTGTAAGTGTGTTTGCTTACTGTCAAAGTGGTCGTGCCTCTGTCTGAAGGTGGATTGTAGGTTGGTGCTAAGCCTGGAGACGGGAGCTTTGATCTCCGTGTGGCTCTGCTGGCTCAGCTTCTCCTCCATCTCCACTGTGCAGCAGGAGAAACCCTGCGGACACACTTTCAGGGGGGCTCCTGGAAGACATGAGGAGAGCACACTGTTAAACACCATACAGGAAACTGTCCCCAAAGGTCACATTGATACAAAATATTTCCAATCAGTCGTTTTAAAATAAAAAGCATGACCTGATTAAAACACAACGTTAGGCCTCTAATGGTGATTCAAGTTAAATAATACACTTTAAGACCCATTCAGAATCTGTACACCTGCAGAGTGGCTTTGTTAATGTCTGCGGGGTTAGTCATTAATTGAGCCAACTGGGCAGCTTTAGTGGATATTTTACTTGTTTGAAACACACACGTATCGATCATTAACACAATTTCTTGCTTTTGTATGCGATGAAACCTTTCAGCTACTGAGTAACAACTTCACCCCTCACCAAATCAAATGCACCTTGGCTGTGAAAACCCCCTTAACTGCACTTAAGTGGATTAATTGCAACACTCAGCTCAGAGCAGTCTTTAGCCGGCCACTTTATAGAGCCTTGCTCTTATCCTGGCACTTCCCTGTCCTGATTGATAGTTCAGTGCTGTAGCTTTCTCTGAGTGCTGTGTCCTTCTAAAACAGAGACTTCTAAGAGGAGAGGATTAGCTCTGCACCCACTTCGCTAGCAAGAAGGCTGACTCCAGACATGTGAACACTGATGCACAAACATGTAAAAAAAAAGACTTATTTTCCCGCTCTCATTATGGCTCTACATCCACATAGGGCAACATTCTGACAAACAGAAAAAAATACATTGTTAAAAATGCAAGAAAATGACAGAAAGAAGCCTGGTGTATCATGAAGGACCTTCAAAAATTCATATGATTTTCATGTGACCTCAGACATCTGACTGTCACGTGATACATTGTTGGACTGGTGATGCTCTCTTTTTTTAATGCCTGCTCTGTAAACAAACAGCCGAAAGCCACCTGCTGGAAAGAGTGTCAAGCTGCTGGCTTAAGTGGCCCTCACATGCCAAACAGGAGAGATGTGAAGTGTTTTTCTCTTTTGGAACTTCAGTGTAGCTGGACAAATGTTCTGATTATGTGGGCAGACAAGTTTTAACTATTTAGACATTTCCAAACAGATCAGCATTAGTGTGGACGTGGTCTTGGACCGAGCCAAGGCTCAACTGTTTTCCACTCAAAACAATTATCCAAAACCCAAATACTGTCTTTGATAAAAGAGCAACTGACAACTTTGTCAAAAGTTAGTTTAACATCCAATTAAAAGGAGGGTCAGGGGAGGACGAATGCAAAGTCGCAGCTGCAATAATGTTTTGTTTTAAACATGGCTGTTGGAATTTGGGAGAACACAGGGATCCTTTCACTGCATCGAAGCACCAACGGCCTGTTTGGTTTTCCCCACCAGCTCGTGCTCACTGACTCGGGGCCTGTGTGCATGCACAGGTTACTGCTTCCTGCAGGGCCTTCGTGTCATGCATGGACTGGAGCTTTAATATTACCTGTAAAGTTTTCCAGCATTGATTTATCCCAGGCTAATGTAGCCTTAAGACATTATGCTGACTCTAGTTTCCACATGGTGCCGTGTAGGAAAATGTGTTATATATGTTTCCTTTATATGAAATTTTGAAATGCACCAGCATTTATTTAAAGCTACAGAAAACTCAAAATTGTGAGCTAAACAGGTGATAGCTGGGACTAGGAACAGTGAATTACTTCCATGCTGTTTCTTTAATTTTCTCATCCTTATTTTCTTGTGAGCAGCTGTGAAATGTTTTGTTGAGTTAAGACAAAACTTATTTCACCACAAGACAGAAAAATCCAAGCAACCTCCTCCAAGTCACAACAAAAGACAGGAACATTATGTTGGAAGTTTATTGCATCCAAACTACAAGCCTTGTTTATTGGAAAATGGATTTGGTAAAGCCTCCTGCCAGTTAAATTTAACGTCTTTTACAGGATTATTTTCAACCAAATGTATAACTGATTCTTGGACAAATCATCTTGTTCTTATTTAAGAATTGCAGGTAAGTATAACGATAATGTATGTAGTAGTAGCATACATATGTAGTGCTGTACAGAGGTAGGTTTAATGTAGGGATGTGGTTATTACAGTGAGTTGGTTAATTACATTTTACCAACAGGTAAGAGCATGTATTAAGTAAGTGTTAGGTTCAGTGGTAGGTTTAAAGATTTGTAACATCAGAAATGTGCACTTTCACGCAGAAGAGCTTGACTCATTTTGACAAAAAGAAATTATAAGATGGAAAAATGAAGTTAGATAAAATGTTCGTGGCAATTAAGACCTCACAAATTCAAATTTAAGACTATTAAGGCCTGTTCATTATAAGCCTTTTGAATAACCTGCAGACACCCTGTGTTAGCATTAAACATGAACTAACGTCTTATTCGATTACTTATTAGGTTAAACATTGCTGTATTTTTGGCTCAGGTTGTTACAGTTCTTTGGTTTGATCATCAGTGTACGGCTGTGGGATTTTTCTGTTACTCTTCCTGCTGGTTGCCATGTTCAATATGTTCAATATGTTGCCATAACAACCTGAGCCATGTGGATTTGTTTTTCTCTGGCATCTTGAGGTTGTTTTCATTCTTTCAGTGCACGTAACAGAAACGCCCATCGACTTCTATTAGAAAAACAGGACTTAACTTTGGTGACTTCTGTGCACTTCTATGTAGATACTGGAAAAACATTTCTAGACCCAGTTTCCCACAACTTTCAGACGTGTGCTGGTAAAACTATGAAGCTAATCTTACTGCAAACACAGATTAACACTGAACATCGAACTGAACAGCACACCATGTTTGGAGAAGTTCCCTGCCCGTCTTGACATAGTAGCTGAAATGTTAAAAAATTAAACGGCGGGGTCAGAAGTGACTCACGGCAATATAATCATCTAAACAGGGCACTAGAGGGAGGGATGCACCCTGGCGCCATCAACTGGACCCCTCGTCTGGGATCAAGTCCAAATAAGCCTCAAGTCACTCCTTCTCTCACAGTCCTCTCCCCAAACTCATCTCTCTCTCGCTCCAGCCCTCACCCAATGCACCCGACCCCCCTCCTTTACGCATACACACACTCACACATACCCAGGCACAGTTGGCAGCCCCTACCTAAACATATTCACACATCACATCACTGCTCAACACATGGCTCTTTGTACCAGCATGATTGGAGGTACAGGGAGCAGCACACACACTCACACGTATACACACACACACACACACACACACACACTGAACTTTTAGGTGAAACAGCCATCCAGTCTCTCCTCCAGCAGGGCCCCCTACTTGCCCACAGCACAGGCGTGCAATCAAAAGGGCTATATCCACATGGAAAATAGCCCTAGTTACCAAAGTACACAAATAAAAGTGAGATGGTCAATATTTCACAGGAATGTCTGTACAAATGTCACATTGTTAGCTCAAAGGATTAAGTCTCTGAAAACTGAAGATTCTTAGCTAATGCATACTTTGTGAAAACATTTTTGGCAGCCAATTTCTCAAACCGCTGGGAGAAAAATGGCCCTGCTGGAGCACAAGAGAGCGAACAGTTAACAAGAACAGTTAGATCCCATAAAAATCAACATCACGCCGGACGTTGTGTGACATGTTTCTGCCTCGCTTTTCACAATACGCTTGGTCAGTGGATGCATCAGTCATTTCTCTAGCATCACTGGCATGAATAGTCTTTGTGTGATGGGTGAACTGGCTCTCAGCTGCCTTACAGAGTGCCTTTAAAAGGGCCTTACACTCCTCCAGTTTCCCAAGTACTTTAAGATGTAGAAAGACACAGAGACAGAACATTGTTCAAGTGTCGCTCAGAAGAGGAAAACTGCCATTTATGGCGGTCAAAACAAGAGAGCAGCATCTTGTAAACAAACATGTGACTGTGTGTCATGGTATTCATCAGCTCTCCACAGCTTCCCTGCCTTCCCTTTGTGGGGAGACCACCATCCCCTTTAAACGGCTCATAAAATAAGTCACTTCCCTTTGACATTGTCCTGCCTCTCAAACTCTGTTCTCAGAGGAAGGATGGTGGGGGAGGTGAAAACGCCTCACAGACAAAAACCAGATTAGACACCTCACCGCCCCCTCTGCCTGCCATCATGTGCCCCTGAACCAGACGGACCTCGGGGTGCCCCCCACCCCACCTCCGCCTCGACCGCCACCACCCTGCAGGCTTAACCAGCGAGGTCAGGGGTTAACAGCCACTCCTCTGAGAGAGGTCCTGTCCTCTGACCCCCCTCCCAGTCCGCCAGCCAGCACATCCACCACCACACACAGTATCTCAGCCCCCAAGCCCCAATCACTCCAGCGCTAACACCACCAACACACATACAAAAAAAACCTCCACACATACAAGCAGTGAAGAGCTGTAAAAGTCGCACACACATGCAAAAAATATAAATAGTAACCTTAACATATACTCCAATCTGAAGTCATAAAAGTCCCTCTAGGATTATTTCCGTACCCTTCTGAACTCAGGACATCACTAAAACTGCTAAGGGAGCCGTGAGGGAGGCCATGGGGTACCGCATGTCACGAACCATTCACCAGCGTCTGTCACTAATTGGAGCCTGGTGGTCTGAACTGAACCAAACCTCCGAGCTTTCACACAGACATTTGCAAATAATTAAATGATAAACTGTATGATGTTCATAGTCCATGTATATACTAATCCAATCCCAGTGGAATGTAGGTAATTTGAGATGGTGAATACCGGGGCAATTTTATTTCTAAACGTGTGAACATGTTCCAAGTCTTTCCGATTGATCTTCAAATGTCCAGCATATAAAACTCAGCCCCGAACATACTCCGCAGTGTGAAGTATGCAAAACAACACTTATAAATACAAAGGTTGCCTATTAATTGGCGTATCATGCTCCCTGCTGTAACATGTAAAAGGAGAGTGCTGTAACATGTAAAAGGAGAGTGCTGCCAGTCTACTGAGCATTACTCACACAGACTGTTGTAAATTTGCACGCCCTGCAGCCATAACATTCTCCTCTTGCTTCTCACCTCTGTCTAGAGTGTAATTATCCTGAGGGGGGTTAGAGGGATTGGTGCCATTTGTTGGATAACTTTCTGTTTTGCACCCAATGCTGTCATGCGAAATCACGTGAGCTGCACCTTGGATCTTTTAAGGAGTCCACAATGGTGCTTTTTAATGTATGAAGTTTCACTTATGAGTAAAATTTCGGGCATAATAATTTGTCAACTGTTTCAAACAGGCACAGTAAAGGAGCATGATGTGAAGCCACAGTTGAAAGGAGTGATTAAAAAGCTGCATATTTCATTTCCAAAATCATAGCAATTGCTTTTTAAGTCATTCCCGTCTTAAATTCTTTCCTGTTACAGCATGTTGTCAAATCACCACTTTCCTTTTGTCGCCCTCTCTTTAATCTGTGAGGACTCTACAGTTGTGGTCTCTATCTGGATTGTAAAAAAATGAATTCCTTCCCACACTACTCATTCAAAAATGCCATTTATCCATTTCAGAGAGGCTTTTCCAATTAGTTTCTCAGTGAGCAATTCAATGTTTCAAACAATTCTGATAACTTGGTCCTCAATAAAAAAATAAATAAGTCAGTAATTTGAAAGCAAAAGTCTTGAAATGCTTTGCTTTCATCAGCTCTCAGTAATAACGTTGGAAAGGCAACACTTTGTCCAAAGGGATGGATGTGTCATGTTGAAATTAAACCCAAACATCTAAGCAAAACGATGGGATAAATGTTTTCAAGGCTCCATAATAGTGCAGGGTTTAGCAGGGGAATCTACAGCATGAGATCAGTCTAGTGCTGTAAAAACAAAGTGTGCAAAAGTCAAACTATAAAGGGAGGAACACTCAGTTATCTGAGCCACCAGTGTCCTATTTTATACCACAAAGTTTTCACAGTACAGTCAGGAAAAGTGTTTTGGTACAATATGATATTTCCCCCAACATTACAAGAAATCCTTTAACTGGGCGAGCTGAGTAAGAGCTCAGTCTTATTTACAACCTGGAGGAGTAGCTGCAGGGGGAGGGAAAGCTACAAACATCCACACATTCACGTCAGGCTGCTGCTCAGTACAACCGCAGACTCTTGCTCAAGGGCATCATGCCAGAAGCAGTAGTGAAAAGGGGGGGGGTGTCTTGTACACCTTTCCCATCCAGATTTTCCGAGCTCTTTTTTTTTTTTTTTCATGAGTCAAAGTGACGTCCCATACAACTGGACCATTACTTTACTGCCATCCATGCAGAGAAACAGTGATGATTTCTCAAGTAGAAATGAAACAGCACATAATGTTCTGTTGGGTCAAAAAATATTATTAAAAGTTAAACTACAGTGTGGGGAATTTCACAATGGAAAGTGAGCTACAGATTCAGCATGAAACCATAGTAACTTAAAAGCCTAGATCATTCTAACACACATCTACAAATTACATTTATTTTACACAGTAATATCCAGCGTACATGGGTGTACCCTGAGCTATGGCAGAACCACCGCGACTGGGGGAAAATGTTCAACAACATTATGCTGTAAGCGGAAACCATTATTAGAGACTGGGCTGTTCATATGGAGATAATCAGGGCAGGGCGATACTTCCACCTACTCTGTTTCTACACTTCAGCCTCTTACAAAAATAGAGTAATGACAAGTTTATAGCAGTTTTGGCCAAACCAATAATGCTTTTCAGCTCTCAGTTCATTAGCAAAGTCCAAAAGGGTCTGGAATGTGCTTGCAGGGGGACTTCTGGATCTGACTGAAGTATTTTAATAAAATGCTGGGTAGCAATGCCAAACCCTGTCAATTTCTTTAATGTGTTTCACTTGACTGCTGCTCAGTGTCTCCAAGCAGAACTGAAGAGAAAAGCTAAAGGACAGACCATATAGTTTAAGTTGTTATCATCAGTGTTTAAAAGGGTTTATTAACATGGTAATGAATGTTACCTCTAAGGTGTTAATAACGGCTAAGCTTAAGCAGATCCAAGTGTTTGGACTGATAACTAGCGCTCTCCCTTAGAGATGCCAGGTGCTACAGTCACCTGGATGCCTGCAGTATATTCCTCAACACATACTGTAGACTTGTGGCCCCTCACTGGGAGTGGCATCAGTTTTTAGCATGAAGCTCCAGCTGACCCATGACTCAGACATTACACCGCTCTCGTAACTAGCCTATAGCCTGTAAAGGATGTAACTGAAGTGGGCGACGGCTTTAAACATTTAAAGTTAAGTAGTAAAATCTTTTACAGGAATTGTTTGAAATTGCAACCAGAACATCTGCATGTTTGCCTCAATAAAAAATAAGTGTCTGCCTCAGTTTGTTCCCTTCTGCTATTTGGGTTCATCGTTCATACCCGCTGTACTTGTATATCTTCTAGTTCTGAATTTGATGGTTGTGTTTTGGAGCCCATTTTTTTTTCTCTGCTGTTTTTTTTATTGCTGCTGCAACAACAGCGTTTCCATGAGGATCACCATATTTACCTAGAGAAGACTTAAAACAAGAGGAGCATTGTAGTTCAGTAAATCACATGTAGACATTATATATAACAGTGTAGGAGTGTAACACAAAAGTCATGGTTCACAGCAAGTTCAGTACAGCGGTAGAAAAACAAATGCTTAAGGAAACATTTCTTTTCATTTATATTGAACAGACAGTAGTGCAGGTGTTTAAGACAGACTCATCCTCTAGCTGAGGACTGGGGTAACATTTTGCCCACTGGCAACTTTGGTAAAATATTGTCATTATAAAAATGAGGACTGTTTCTAAATGTGTCTGTATGATACTGAACGAACACTTCCCTAAAAGGTAACAAAAGTACAAAAATTTTAAAAAATAAAACTTGTGCATTAGGTGGCGTGTTCAAATAATCTCCACCTTGGCTTTACTGAAACATTCAAAGCACTCAAACATTTTATCATTCTGGGGATTGAC
Organism: Epinephelus moara; assembly: GCF_006386435.1. Lineage (NCBI taxonomy): Eukaryota > Metazoa > Chordata > Actinopteri > Perciformes > Serranidae > Epinephelus > Epinephelus moara. Next base: position 13,005,538 of record NC_065509.1, read on the forward strand.
AAATCTGGGTGATGCCGTTAAATGTGCGTCAGCATGTTGGATGTGTTTCCGTTAACAGACCCTTCAATAGTGAAGCAACAGCGACACACCAGCCTCATCTTAAACACAACTCTCTCACTGTTGTTGCAGTTTTAGCTGACCAGGAATCGGGGGAGGATCTTCCAAATCTGGCATTTCATTTGCACTTTAGTGAAACCGAAGATTTCTTTGCTTTGACTGACTTGCACGCCAATCCACTTGTGCTAACCTCAGCAAATGTTATGGGCCAGCGTACAGCTAAAAGTTTCTAGATGGGACTCCCACATAATATGGAACTTAAGTTTACAAGTGCATGAATTTATATATTGTGTATTCTGTGTGTGGCTGCGTGCCTCGTACCAGGACGGTTTGATACAAATGCACAAACTGTTACAGCCCTAGCATAGTGATAGAGAGCAACTGAGTCCCATAAAATAAAGACAAGGAGCTGATCAGGTAAAAATGTTCTTATAATTTAATATATACTATATACAAATACCTTGATTGTAGTGTACACTGTTTGCGCTACTGTACTCTGCATTCTCTGCATTTTGTTGCACAAGTACTTACTGTGTTGAGTGACAACAGATGAATCTAACCTATATCTAAACTATTAAAGAAGTAACACTTAAATGCATCAAACTTTGCCTCAAACTATATCATGTAGTATTTATCATGTAGCTTTGATACAGTAGTTTGTCACACGACTCGGCATGTAGTCAGCTGACCAGAAAGCATCCGTCCCTAACACGATAAGTCACGACACTAATGTGGATTTGATCCATGATTCAGCATCAACCAGAAGGGTTGGAGGTTAATGCAAAGAACAATCATACCGACCCTCAGTGACATAAATAACAGCAACTACTTCAGGGAGGAAGCCTCTCAGTAGTGGTGAGCTCAGGAAACGTTAGCACCGCTTGTGACATGAGAGATTTACTCCACTTAGAACAATGCTCACCATCCATTTATGAGGCAGGAAGTTTTGGTTTAGGGGAGTACTCTCTGGAGTGAATATTTTCAGCTACCAGCCAGCCACAAGGCTTTGGATAATGTCTGTGTAAAATTATGTTTCCTTAAATAAATCACGAATTAAAATCTCTTCCACAACACAGCTGTCAAAACACCAAACTGCCAAAATTTACTTGTCATATGGCATGGCTATGATGAGAAAGAAAGGCATGTGTGCTGCTGCACGGCACGAGGCAAAGCAGAACTCATTACAATCTCCATGTCTCATCAACGGCTCTTACAACAGACACACTTTGCTGCCACGGAAAAACTCTAAACACAGACTATTTGTTATACAGAGTAAGAAATTGTCACATTAAAATGTTTATCCGTGTTAAGTCCTCCACATTTTGTCCAACATGAATTATTTTCTAACTGGCACACAACCTCAGAAACAAAGCACACACTGGGATCCGTAAATCTGAGCCCTCTGCCACCAGAGTCCATTTCTGATTACTAAACCAGTCTGGGCCTCTGGCCAATTAAAACTCTCCATTTGTGAACATTCCAAAACGCTGTCATCCATGAACATTTACCCAGAAGCCCCTGGGGAGATTCCACAACATTGCCCTGGCCTCTCGCTCTGTCTGTTTCCCTCTCCCGTCCCGGCCCTGCATCTCCGGCTTTGTCTCCCCACACAAAAGCTCCCTGCCTACACCACTTCCCAGGTCACTGCTTTGTCAGGGTTTCAACTCGCTCCTGCACTTCCCCAAGTGCTTTTAACAAGTCAGAAACCAAATTCTAACCACTGGGGCAGTTCTCAAAAGTTCACCTGCTGCACAATTTATATGAGCTCTCTCCTGGTCAAGAGAAAAATCTGGAGGACTGTGTTTGACTCTCTGACCTCTTATTGTGTGTGTGGCATGAATTATTCCATAAAGTCTCCTGATAGCAGGGTAGAAATTTGGAAGGAAGTTGGAGGCTGTGCTGGGAAAGATGGATTGAAAAAAAAAACAAAACCAAAGAACAAATGCTCACCACCCATGAAAAGAAGGCACAAACACTATTCTGTAGCGTACATTTTGTGGAAACATATCAGAATTAAAGTCGTTTCACACCAAGCAGGGATTTTTGTCCAAAAATTTTTACCGAAATTTACAAAAATGGTTTTGTGGGTTGTTATGAATGCTTGCACACCCGTGCGGAACATTCATGCATGCACACGGATCTGCAGTTGACGAGTATGCTTTTCTGTTGGTTTTACCGGTGTGTCCGTTGTGACATCACATACAGGCTGGAAAACAAGTTAGTAAACAGTAGGAAGCAGCATGGAGCCCAGTGAAAATGTCATGGTGCTTACTTATTTTTTCATCTTTTACTTACTCAGCCTCTCTCAAACTCAGTGCCGACTAATTTTGAACAATGCATGAGCATCCCTTGGACAGAGACATATGCTATTTTGTGGCGGCTCGTCTGTTGTATCATGCCGGAAAAGGCTCTAAAATTAATTTGTCCACCCAAGTGTTGTATTTCCATCACTGCTGATCAGAGCCGATCGGAGCCGAAGCCCATAACTACCTGTGACTAGTGCAGAGTGTTCTGACCTGCGAGTAAATGCCAATTGTAACCTTTCCCATTAAACACAAAAACCAGATGTTAGTTGGTGTTAGTGGGGTTTTTTGTCCAGTGGAAGAGGGGCTAGAGAGAGACCAAAACAGGGTGGAGTGGAAATGTTACAAAGACCTGGAGGTCATTCATGCAGTGAGGGAACTTCCCTTTTTAGACTTGGTTTAAAGCTCCAGATCACAACGAATGATCTGTACGCAGGTGTATAAAAATAGTAGATAAGGCTAAGTGTGCATTGGCACAAATAGTTTTACTGACATAGGGTAGAAGGGTGAAAGTTTAAGGTGAGAAAACAAATGGTTTGATGAATTGCAAGAGAGGGTGCGCAACTATCGTAAGTTGGTGCAATTAACATCTCACCATTTGAAAACACACACACACGCACACATACAAACAATTGCTCTCACATACGCTGACATGCATTCATGCACACAGCACATGTACTGGCATTTACTGACTTACTTATTTACTTGGATTAAACTGAGGCCATAGACTGGAGTGTCTACGGGCCGCAGACGGTGGCCCGGCAGACCTTTATAGGCTATTACTGAGGTTTACCTCCCCTACCCGGAAGAGGTAAAAATACCAAACAGAAAAAAACAAAAACAGAAAGCCACAACGGCTTAAGGAGGATTATCTCACCTAAGAAATGTGCCCACACCATCGCCTAAGAGTGTGTTTACAATTTATTTTTTGCTTTTATGGATCACATTACCATCTTGTGAAGTGTGGCCTCCATAATCTCAGGTTTTATTTTTACCTTATGTCTCATTATTATTACCATTATCAATATCAAACCTTGTGTTCCATTGTTTTGTTTTTAAGATAACAATTTTATAAAGGTGGCAAGCTTGAGCACTGATATATTAATGTTTTTGGTTACCAATTCATGTGTAGGTGACATGCGAGCCATAAGTCCATATGTGGGGTTGATGGACAGATGCTGTCCATCAACCAACTGTGTTTTGAATTTTTTGAAAAACTGTCCGTCGTAACCGACACCTTTTCTGCCTTTTGAGAATTAGTCTCTGGTGGAAACTGAGTATATTTGATGACATTTTTTAGCTTCCTTTGTGAAACTCAAAGCTGCCGAAAGTTAACTGTGAGTAGTTTCTGTGAAGCGGATCAGTGCTTTAAGAGCGGAAGACCCAGAGACAACTGCACTCCTGAGGGCCCCCGAGTCTATCGCAAGGCTGTGAACAGGAAGCCTGAGCAGTTAATATCAGCTAGTTCTAGACTGACCTCTTGAAAAATAGAGATCCAAATTTAGGTGATACATTTTAGCAAATCCAAATTTAAAATCAGATTTCCCTGATTTTAGGGCTTATAAAACCTATCTAGACCAGTTCAGCCACTCTTATATTTTCCTTTAATTTTTATAAATTTTGAAATTTAACATTTCATTTGATTTGAACAGATTTTTTTTTGTTTGTTTTTTTTGTTTACATTTTTCTATATTATTTGTATCTGAAAGAAAACCTCCAGTGAGAGAATAAAAATCAATTAACAACGTGAGACATTCCTCCCTGACTTTTTATTTCTCATGAGAAGACCACAAACGCCAATGAAAAGGGGTTTTCCTTCAAAAGTTCACCGTTGAGCCTCTGAGAGGTAGGCTCAGCGCATCTCACATTTGGTCCTTTACATGATCAGGACAGTGGTAGTGTCAAATAAGAGGGCCCTTCTCCGCCCCTCTCCCCTTCCCAGGGCCAATACTCGATAGTCTCAGGGCTCATATGTCGCCTTCAGGTTTGGGACGGGGCCAGTGAGCAGAGATTACCTTGTATACTGGCATAATTAAATAACTATTTCTGTTATTAACAAATACATTTGTATCTTAGGCTATGTAGGGGCCCAAGATGGCAACCAGACACTTGACAGAGAATCTAGCTGGGGCTAGGGCTACGGGCACGCGAGCATAGTCCATTTTATTTATGAGTGCCGTGGCAGCAGATGAAAGATCGTGCCATCACTGGCGGGACGTTCTAAGTTACGCTTCTGGAAAGACCCGTTTTAAAATCGTACCTGTCAATGATATAATGAGCCACCATGCTTCACAGCAGACATTTAATCTGCTTTCTGTGTTAATTCAGTCAAAATGCCATAAACTGAAGTGGGCAATGTGGAATCTTAGCACATTACAACATGGTTTTCTCACTTGACAGTAAACATTTGGCCTAAACACGAACAATGAGGTCTCCAAGAGGTCAAGAAATACACAAACACAGCAGTTAAGAAATGAGATCATAAGAAATAAAGATCATGATCCCAACAGTTGTGCAAGTTTTGCCTCTTACTATGAGAGAGCTGGCGGCCATGATTCATGTTAACACAGTTATGGGGAATTCATATTTCAAACAGAAGTGGTTTGTTTTCCGGACGTCATTGAATTCGGGCCACGCTCATTGCGTGCTCCACACAAACTTTCTGCAACTTGTTTGACTTCCTTCTGGTAAATACAGCAACCACTGGCGACTGGCTTGACTACCATTCAGACATTGAGACCTGTGCGAGGCTCACCATTCAGCCAGGTGGTTTTAACATGAGTGCCTATGTCAAACATTGTATGGACTACAGATGCATATGTAAAGGAAAAACAACACAAGACACTTTTCTTCCTGCCACCACTCCGCGGGGAATCTTTTCTCAACAACATCTATCAGAGGATGGAGGCAATGATTCACGTTAACAGCTGGTCTAATTTTTCACCTTTTCCACATCCTTCTCTCCTGTTATGTGCCTTTTGATGAGCTGCAGAGTTGCAGTGTTTGATCTAGTCCTTTTACTACAGATTCCACCTTGATGCTTTAGCCTGGTGTGACTGTGTGTGTGTGTGTGTGTGTGTGACTGTGTGTGTGTGTGTGTGTGTGAGTCAGTGAGTGAAAGAGAGAGCGAGACTGTGTTATGTTTAAGATTTGCAGAGACAGGCAGAGGTTTTGCAGACAAATGGAGAGGACAAGTTACAGCACAGCGTGATTATCACAAGGGAAAGGAAGAGGAGGAGAAAAAAAGAGACACAAAAGACCTTCCTGGCTTGTCCCTCTACACCAGCCCTCCGTCCTTCCACTGATTCATGGCACACAAATGGAAACACACTTTAAAAGGAGAAGATGAAAAACACTCCTTACTTAAGGCCAAGTGCTTTACCATGGGACCCTGCGCAAACACTGTTGTGCTGTCAGAGAAATGGACTACTGTTGAGCTTACAAATAGGTCCTCTTTAAGTTGTGCTTCACACACTGTTCGAAAGCTATGTGTTCTGAGGTGGCTTTGTGCTTCAAACCGTCTTTGTGGACTGGTCATATTCATGTGCAACTTTCACACAACGAGTCACTGCACCCCTTCCCTCCAACTCCACATTAAAAGAATTCAAAAAATCCAACTTTGTTGAAACATATGAGAGCTTTTAAAAGACTTTACACACAAACAATACATTTCATCGTTGCCAGTAAAAGCCAGCGAACCCCTCCTAAGGACAGGGAGCTCTTTGACAATGTTTATAACAGACATCCAAAAGCAGCTGAAGTCCACCAGATGTTGAGGCAGGACGGGGCCGGCGCAGCCCCCCAGGCAGAATGAGGTCAGGTACAAGATCAGGTTTCTGGAAGCTCAAAGCTACAAAAGGGCAACAAAGATTCTGATATACCTGTTGGGCCTTACGAAACTGGACACCAACAGAGGCGGTGGGAAGAGAACCACTCATAGCAGGCTGTCAAAGGGACTAGAAAGTCTAAACCTAACGGTACAATGGTCTAATGGGCCTCAGTCATGGATGGCTCAGTCGACTCCCGATGATATTTCTAAATGTGTCGATAAATCAAAGTGACTTGCCATTCCGATGATGTACAATATTGGCGGGTTGACTCGCTTTCCCACATAACGGCAAATCTTTTCTGCCAGTAAAAACCACCCTCAATACACGCTGACCAAATGATTTGCAGCTTTGGAGCCATCATTTAACAAACTATGTGATCCTTTCATGTGTGTGCTTTTTTCCCCTCCCTCGCTTATCGGCCCTCAGCCAGCAGGACGTCTGCCATTGTTTTCTTCATGTTTTAAATTTGAGTTTTGATGACCTGCTTTTAATACATGGCATCAACTCGTCAGTCAGATTCACAGAGCTGTGTGAAGCAGCCAAAGACCTGCCTACTGCTTTTTTGTTTGACAGTAGAAAGGCATTTTGAAAAGCAAAGGAAAAAAATGGGAATTTTGATCTCAAACAATATAATTTATATGAAAATAAATCCAAGCGCAGGCAGCACACAGGGGGATTAGGTAAATATTAGGAAACCTATTAAGCTAACTGCACTTTGGAAAAGTGAGCTAAGTGTGAGTGACTTCCTCGTCAGTGGGAGTCTCAATGTAGGCCTTGGGAGTAATTAGCAAGGATTACAGCTCGTCTGGCCTGCACCCAGCACTGGGGTTTCAGCCCAAACACCCAGGCAAGTCCCTGGCTTTGCTCCCTTACCGCCCTCCCTAACCACATGGGCCTCTGGCGAGTCGCACAAATCCTAATGATGATCATGACTATCAACACGGACATCCATCTCACTGCGGCTTCATAGGAAATCAATTAACCTTGGTTGAGTTACACCTACATCATAACCGCACTCCCTCACTGGCGGCTAGGTGGTGAGATGACTTCAGTGAGTGAGCGGAGCCTCGTTGTGTCGGGCGAGGGGGTTCACACTCCACCCCTGCAGCTTGGGATCAGAGCCCGCGGCCCTTCGCCACACTCCTCACAGCTGGCTGAGTGACACCAGCGCCGAGGTGATCAACACAAAAGAGACGCGCGACGGCTCAAATATCAGAGGAACAAAAAAATTACACCATCAAGCATCGGCTGCACAAAAAGGACTTCAGCAGCCGGAGGAGCTGAACAATGAAGATAGGGTGAGGTGGGAGATGGGGAATATATCGTTGATGTTTAGCCTTGGCATAGGAAGTGTACAAGTAGTTGTGATAAAACAACAACTCACTAATGTACTGAACACAGGTGCACTGATCTGATTTTGGGCCCATACTGGTCTAAAATGCTTAACTGGACACAGACTTACTACAGAAATAGCCTCAACTACTGCATTTACCGTATTCAAAATAAAAGTCACCCACAGAACACTGGCCCTTACACACAGAGCTCACACTACCAGGCCACAATGAAGTCTCATCATTATACTGCCTTTGTTTTTTTAATACAAAACCAAACAATGCAAGCATAATACTGCGCCAAGATAACATGCAACAGTGTCAGCCTCTAGTGTGAGTGATATATGACACACAAGTCATCAGCACTTCATAAACATTAACAATGGCATAACATGACAATAACAAGCATTTACTGTCCCTGTTGCATGGTCATTGATCTCGATTGATCTTATCCTCTGCTCAGAGGGTAAGGAGTTGCCAGACTTCATTTTTGTGGACATTTTTGGCTGCTGTTCTTATTCCATGAGCTAGCTGCTAACTGCTGCTAGCACACCCGTCCTGCCAGCTATCCCTTTGACACAGTTGTCGATTCGGTGCTGTTACCACCTCTGCTGCTGGTTTAGAGACAAGACAAATCTGTCCCCCTATTCCACAATTGTACCTTTTACATAACTGTGAGGCAGAATAGCTGTGCAACATTCCTGCCTTCAACAGGCAATGTAAAAAGTGCTTTTGTGTATGTGAGCCAGATTTGTAATATTCTTATGTATGCATCATTTCATCTCTTACAAAATTATGGCGTACTAATGCGCTCTTGTGTTGCTGGTATGAGAGGTTAAAATGTGTTATTGCTGCCTCCTTAACACTTAGAAGTGATAACAAAGCCATTAGGAGATGTGTGTTAATAAGAGCCGTGGTCTAGTTTTGACATGTGCACCATCTAAAAGCTTTTTTGCACAGAGAAAACGACAAAGGTTAAAAGCAGACACTAGACAAGAGGTAGATGGGCTGAATGGAGCAGGGCAGCAAAATACCAGTAAACCACCATTGATGGAGGAAAAGAGAGGAAATCACCCAGGGATGACGAAGAAAGGAAAGATTAGGACCGAAACAAAACCTCCCACAGGAGCTGCTAAAGAGCGAGCAGGGGGAGAGGAAAATGAACTGATATGTCAGTCGGGACAGACGAGGGGAAAAAGAGACGGCTGACTTCAGCAGTGTGCAAACAGAGGACGTGTTAACAAGGAGTTTCAGAGGGTCGCTCCCCTCAACTCAAAGTACGGAAAACCGCAGAGCCAGATCAGGATTTCTGACAGCTTGCATCAGACAAGGACTCGCACAGACCAACCAAATGATACAGTCAAGATTAACTGTGGCCAAAAACAATGAACTATGAGGCCCTTTGGTTAAAACCTTGAATTGTGTTAGACAGACCCATGTGCTCACAGGGGTTACTAAGAGGAGCAGGCTGTATGTACATGCCTGAATGACTGGGCGACGATGAGTCACAGTGCATGCATGCCTCCAGTTACCTCCCCAGATTCCCTAAGCCTGTGTCACACACACACACACACACACACACACACATAGTCGCTCTCTGGCTCCTGCCTGGCCCACCATTTCTCTTGGATATTCACTTAAACTTGCCTTGGTACAAAACTCTTTCCTGTCAGTCAAATCCCCCCTCTCTTTCTCTGCATGCCTCAGTCAGTCCCTCCAGCGCTGTCTTTGTTGCCGTGTGTTCCCAGCTCCGGGGCTCCCTATGTGCGGGTCTTGGTGGTCCGTTGTGGAATGTGGTGAGGAGGGGGGAGGCAGACCGGCCTAAAAAGGGGGTGCTCAATTGTTCCCACACACAGCATCCACCCCCCACTGATCTGTCGCTCACTTGGCCATTTGAGGGGGGCAAAGCAAAGGATGCAGAGAGATGGAATTACGGACGCTCAGTCGACACACGCACACACTGCTATTGAATTGATGCTACACTTGGAGCATACTAAATGAGCATAAGAGAGAAACTTAAGATTCCTCAGTCCTACATGTTACAGAAGAAAGTAACGCAAACACCAGGTAAAGAACGACTAAATCGTTTCATCCACCAGATTGGATCCATGCAACAAGAAACTGACAGTTATAGTACCAGTCTTGAACTTCTTCCGTGCACCGCCTACATTTTTTTGTGCGCTATGATAAGCTGATTTGTTTTGGAGAGACGATAAGGCAGCTGTTGCTGGCTGAGCAGAACGGGACACCACAAGAGCCCCTGATCTCAGAGCTGCTACTCTGCGATTGCAGGAAGTTGATAAGAGCGGCGAGATACCACAGAGCTGGCGGGCACGTGTAGCTGCCCTCCCTCCCTCCTCTGGCCCCATCTGGACGCTGCAAGTCACAGCCGGGCTCCCCCTGGGTTCACAAGACCTCAACCTCATGATACCTAAACTCAATTATCCTGAAGGCTCGCCAAACAGTGAGGGAGGGGATGTCACATATACAGGGCAGAGAGCAACAGGAACCATCACATTAGCACTGCTTTTAACTGATCTCCAAGGATACCACCAGAGGGGAGAAACCCCAACCAAATGCTCACAGTACATTTATCATTGAGCTTCCCACTCTCCTGAAACACTATAACTTGGCAAATTAGGAGATCCTGAGTTGAACATCTATCACAAAAACATTTGCACTGCCCGTACAAATTTAAAAAAATAAGTGAATCACTGCCCAGGAGTCCTAATATAAACCTGCTGCAGGAAAAACAATGGCAAAGATTAGCTACAGAGGCTGAGAGATGATTGTGTTCTGCTATTTTAGGTTCTACTAAGAACACTGGCATGTCAAAACACACAAAAAAAAAAACTTTCATTTTAAACACCTGTCTTCATAAAAAGGCATGTAAGGCCAGTGAGAGAAGTGTTAGAACATTTTCAAGCCAAGAAGCTGCAGAAGTCTATCCCATCGCTCAGGAATGTTATCAGAGATTACTGTGCATGCTTTGGCTTTAATGCATGGTGTTTATTTAATCTCCACCCCCACACACACATTTTCTTAATTTTCCCTTCAAATCAATCATTGATATTAATGTTTGTGCAACTTATTCCTCTCGGGACAAAATGATGTTGTGCTAAAAAGAACTTTCTATTTAGACTCAAAGCAACCATACGACAATTCTTGTGAAACTATCACTTTGACTTTGTTTTAGAAGTAAATGGTTATGTGCACTCTTTTGTTTAAAAAAATCCACATTTCAAAATTACTCTGCCTGAAGCTTACCGCTGATTCGAGACTGATGCATTTCCATTACTGTAATGGTTTTAAATGATTTTTCATGCATACCAGGTCTAATCTTAAGTGTAGTTTTGATGCACTGTGAGTAACTCATTATTACTATCATTAGTCATGCTTGCACGTGTGAATGTAGCGTTGGTTGTAACCACACCTATGGGTGGGGCTAAGTAAGTTTCTCAAATGACACACCTGAATCTGTTTGATCCCTCTAAATCTGGCGGAAAACCAGTTTGGGCTGAAAACATTGTTCTTCTTTCATGTACTAATTGAGAGAGAAGAAAAGGAGCATTTAAATGTGTGGCACCGTTTGAAAGACGTAGCCCACAGTTACAATTTTGGGACTGGGAAGTAAAACATATGTGTTTCAACACTTTTTTCTAATTTCAACACCTAGTTAATGCAGACAAACAGCCGATGCTGCCTTTTAAACAAAATATATCAAAAAAACAACATGAAGCTACTCCTCAACTTCTTCAGTAACTATTTTTTTGGCCTTTTGCCATACATAATATGCCTTCGTGTAAGATTCTCTGACTTTATATGGGCTGTTAACAAAGATAGATATCAACTTCATGTGACTACACAAAGACCATCTAAAATCCATGAGCAATATCTTAAAAGCCACTCTGGATTCTTCAGGAAAACATCACTTTACTTATCTGTTAATCAGCTGCACCATAACCTACTTTCTATTTGCATGTTGTAGAGGTAAAAAGCGGTGCCTGGAATTGGGCCTGTAGGCTCCCGACCGTGTCCTCCACGTAGCTTCTCAGTTGTCCTCTGATTTCGATCTGGTACCTTGGATTCAACTAAGTAATATTCAAAGAAACACTGGAGACAGGCAGAGTCCGATGCAATCGAGTTTAATGTGTTCACAACTGACTGAAGAGAGTCTCTACCTTCTTTTGCTAATCCATACCACTTCAATGCAAAGCTATTGGTGGCAACCTTTTTCTATTTGTCCAATCGTGAACCGGGACAATTTTAATGGTGTATCACTTTCGTTTTGAGTTTGGAAGTCCCCAAATTTCCCACCCTTAGCTTCGCCTTTGCTTTCACTTTATTTTTAAAAAACATGTGAATCTTAGGGACTCTCTTTATGCAGTCCCTTGTGCTCTTATACAATATAGACCTTTAGATGTGTGTTAGGTAATACAAGCATTTGAGTGTGTGTGTGTATTTTCATTATACAGAACATGGTATGTTATATGTGTGCTCTTTAGTGTAGATACAATATCAACTCATAACTCTGTATTATGCATCTCAATCAGTCTTTTAAACCTTTTACATTATTTCTTAATCAACTTATGCCGTATAACACTTTTACTTGATTTAGGGATTGATTAGGGATTAACTCTTTACACTACAATGTTAGTGATTGTTTCAATGTACAACTGATAAACAAACAGGTTTTGGACTCCTGATGTCGCTGAGTGAAAGAACAGGATGAGGCTGGGTGTTTCAAACAGATGTCAGTGTAGAACAATCACATAAGTAATGCACTAATTACGAAAGCTTACTTTTGGGTTTCTCTAAGCTGCTCTTGATCTTATTGTGAGAACTTTTCGTTTGGCGATGTACCAACTATTGCAGAGACAGTTCTGTAATCTTCTATAACCACTTTTCGAAATCACTGGAAATTAAACTTCATCACTATGTGCGGCACTACAGTGATTCTTAATGATAAGACTTGCAAAGTGTTTCACATAAAACAAAGAGGCCTGTTTGAGTTTTATGAGGTTGACCTTGTGAGGCGAGGAGGACACTTGGCTGGTAGTTTATTAGTTAATTATTACAGGTGTTAAAATACCACGCCACAGTTGAGCAGAGCAGAGCCGAGCCACTCAAATATTGGTCTTTGAGCTATAAAAGCTCCTGCAGACTGCATGTGCCCCAGTTCCCTGCTCTTATCTTATCTGCTGAATGTCATTGCAATAACACAACCTGTTATTTCCCAAACCTAATGATGCAGGGCATGCAGACACCGGCGAAGGGGGAAGGAGCCCTCACAATGTGAGGCTGCAGAATGTCTCGAGCTTACCGAGAGGCCAACACACTGAGGTCATGCGCGCTTTGAGTTTCAGTCATAACGCACTGAACTGATTATGAGCAGGGGACGCTCCTTGCGCTGAAGGGAGGGAAGACGACCCTCTACTCTTTGATCTCTGCCATTGTTCCATACCTGAAGCATGACATCAAGCCTGACTGCCAGAGTAAACCAAAACAGATTTTGCTTGAAGAGCTGCAAAAAGGGGAAGCACAGTGTCCAGCCCTGCAATGAGTAGCCTTTGACATGGCAGAAATCAATCTGGTCAGTGTTAACTGCTCTGCCTTCAGGGTGAACCCGAAGAGCTGGTCCCTGTTACAACTGTGCAACAGCATTTATCAGATACCTTTCAACATTTATCACAGTATCAAATATAACTGTTAAGAAAAATAAACACCGCCTGGTATTAGCTGATAGGTTCATACAGTAAAACCACCGTTTACATTCTGTATGATTACTGACATTATTTATCTGTCATCATTAGTGCTGTGAGCATCATTTACTTCCCATTTAAGTGAGGTATTCAACCACAGGCTCTAAACAAATCATCATCCAGCAGACAAGAAACTTAGAAATGAGGTCTTGAACTGCTTCCTCGTGAGTGGTAAAAGATTGATACCATGGGATCAACAAGGAATTTACCAACTGAGCCTGCTGTTCCTCTGTATCACTTAATTCTGTCTGTGCCAAAGCAATCAGGGTTTCCATTTTAGTTTTACTGCATTAAAACATCTTTATTGAATCTCAAGTCTGGCTTCAGCTGAGCCCGTTGGTAATTTGAATGGTAACAAACATTCTTATCTCCGTGCTGCCAACAATAACACAAGATGTCTGTGGTTAAAAAAGGCAAGTTTTGAATCCCGTGTCTCCAATAAGACTCATATTCCCCCAATCTGATTTATGATTCACGTATCAAAGGAGGTAAACATGTCAAAAACTACTTCTGTGACAACTGGCAAAGATACTGTGTAATTTCCAAAGTATGTCTTCTCTGCAACATAAGTCAGCACAGTTATGGTTTACGTCAAAAAGGCCCATTATTTTGGTAGAAATATTCTGATCACAACCACTAGTCTCAAGTGGAACAAATTTATTTTACTGCAACTTCTGCATAAGGTATTGGCTATTTCAACTTCTGCAGGGATGAGAAGTGAAACAACCTCTTTCGGTGAACTGCGTCTTTAAAGTATCAACTGTTCAGACTAAAGTTGTGAAATACATATGCAACTTCACATCTAGTTCAATTTAAACACAGATTGTGTTATGATAAGGAGACAGTTAACGTTTGGAGTTCGACCTGTTACAAAGCGTAGAAGTGATGCTCTGACAAACATGACTGAAGTTCAATCAGACTGCACATCTGGAGCCATTTCTCCCCAGCAACATGAAACATTTCAAAAGCGCAGGGCTTCTCTACCTGCTTTTTTGTGCTTTCTGTCAACCCCCCCCCCCCAACTCTTTCTAATGACAGTAGACCTTGTTGCTTTCTATGGATCAATTATCTCAGTCTCTTTCAATGACAAAGAGCAGCACATTGAGGTCGGCCCTGCCTAAGGCCCAGACATACACCAGGAATCTACTGTAAGAAAAAGGCACGTGTGTATAGCACACAAACCTGCACAATAAAACTGCCTTCATTCAGATCCTTCTTTCAAAACCAAGAGATGCAAGACAATTAAGTCCGACCAACACAGACATGTTGGGGTACTCTCAATGACATTTAGCATCACAAAGACATACAGGCGGAAAACAAAAGGACCTATAGACTTGTGTGAAACCCTGGAGGGAAAAAAAAAGTCCTCAGCCCTTGACAGTTACGTTCAGCTCAAATTCTAATGAGCCATTGTCAACAGAAAAAAAAAACAGTCTGAACATCCTCTTACTATGCAAAGTAAACTAATAAAAGGCATCAGTACAATAAAGAGGACACATACAAATTGGTTACCCTTGTCAGATGAAATAATGCTGTGATCACGTTGCCAAAATTAAACAGCTGAACGGTTTAAGGTGAGAGAGTCCATGAGGAAAAGGAGAAAAGCTCATTATTAATTCCACTGGGATAACTACACATTAGGAAATGACTTTAAAATGAAGGAAAACAACACACCAACATGACAGCGGCCATGCCAAGATGACCTACTTCTATAATTTTAAACGAAGAACGTCATGCTGTAGCCACTGCAAAACTGGCAACCAAACTGGACTGAATTTAGGGGTTTGAATATATGTGCGCATATTCATTTTAACCACCATATAAATGAAAGGGAAATGAGAGAAGGGAGGGATTTAAAGTATGCAGGGCACAGTGGAATTTCAAACCCCAACCCCCTTCCCCTGCTCCCCTGAAGCCTACATTGTAAAAGCCCCCCTACGTCAGTTTCCATCACTTGGGTTTAACTCATGATTAGCTAAATTGATTTGCCTTCTCACCTCTGTCTGACTATTAAAATAGCACTTCCTATTTATCACCAAGCGGTCCTCAGTGCTGCATAACTTTCTGTCCTGCAAACCCGAGTAGAGGAAGATAAAGAAGTACAACATGTGCCTACATAGAAAATGTTAAAACCACAAAACCAGACAAACCTAGAGGGGGAAAAAATCCATAAGCCTTGTTCACAATGCACAGGAATGTTTACTAAATCACTGCAGGCTGTCTGCACTTCACAGCCGTAGGAGTCCCTGCTAAGGAAGCCTGGAAATAAACACAGGCCTGGCTTCTTTCAGTGGGGAGCACAGCCTGTGTGCTGATTATACCTCTTTATTGTTATGAATTACCTACAAGTATTTCCTAGATGAGGACTATATTTACACGCTGGAGTAGAGGAGTGCTTTACAGCCTGAAGAATTCATGCCCAAATGTTTCGCTGCTACTTTCCCCTGAACATAATAATGTACTGTGAAATCTAACATTTAAAAAAAGCCCCATGTTTGCAAGACTAAAGGGATAGTTTGGATTTTTTGAAGTGGGGTTGTATGGGGTACTTATCCATTGTCAGTGTACACGGATGCTAACCAATGTACTACTTTGGATGGGGTCAGCAATAAAATTAATTTAGCCATCTAAAAAATAAAATAAGTTCAAGTGTACGCTATACTGAGTTATGACAGGAAAGCTGTTCACAGCTTTAGTTCCTCATCTGTGCTTTCTTTAAAGACTCTATTGACAAAAATAGTAATTTCAGCTTGCTGAACATGGACCCTGCTGCCTGGCTGCCTCGATCAGTATGTTTGTGTTAATGTGTGACTTTAGCAAATCCAAAACCACCCTTTAAAACAACAAAATCACACAATAACACAAACAAAATCACTGATCAAGGGAGTGGTAGACCAGCAGCTCCTGTGTTCAGCAATGTTAAATCACTGGTTTTCTCAATGGAGTCTGGCTTTAATGAGAGTGATGTATTCATTCATTCATTTTCCAACTGGAAATCAGAATCTGGCATTAAGTTAAAGCCATGAAAATACTCTCGGTAAAGTGTACAATTAAACTGATGTTAAATTTTTTAGGTGGCTAAAATATATTTTGTTGCTAACCCCTCCTTAGCTGTACATAGCTTAGCTTCTGTGTTAGCTTCTTAATGCTGGGAGTGTGCCGACTTACATCTGCTGAATGTAATATACCGTCTACGTCTAAGTACCCCATACAACCCCGCTTCAAAAAGACCTGAACTATCCCATTAACTGTGTTTCCACATAGACTTTGACAGAAGCACAAAATGTCCCTACACAAAAGTGACAGTTTAACTATTTGTTGTAGGGCCTTTCAAACATTTCATGTCAACAACTCCTAAACTTTATAACGCTTTATAAGATATGGTCTTCTAGACAAACATCTGGAAAACCTTTTAAAGTGAGTTGTGGCGTCAAATAGCCGACTGTCTCCTCTGTATTACAGAAACTGACAATGTTACAGCAGAAACCTGTGAATGAATCTCACTGACCTTTACCCCCTCACACATGTAGCTAGCTTAAAATGTTCTCATTAGCTAGCTTAAGGACCACCAGGAGACCTCTGTAGGACCCGTGGGGGGTCCCCGGCCCCCACCTTGGGAACCACTGCTGTGGAGTACAGTAATTGAGGTTTTAAAAGAACAGGTTTAAAAGCTAAAATCTCATGGACTCACCGTTGACTCCTTTGTTGGGGACATCGTTGACGTTGAAGCCTTTGGAGCTGTAAGCAGCACGGACGTCGTTGCAGTTTTTCAACTTTTGCTCCGCAGTCACCGCCACAGACAACACAACCAGCGTGCAAACCACACACAACACCAACAGCGTCTTCATTTTATGTCCGTTTAAAGCAAACTACAAAGTTACCAGCACAAAAAAAGTATAAAACTAAGCTATCTATATTATCGCCCAGGTGTGTGTGTGTGTGTAAGCTAGGACAAAGTTTGAGCGACTCCCACGCTGAGTTTCCTCATGGAGACGCGCTGATTTCTTCAGCTCAACAGATACTTCATTCACAGCAGCAGCTCTGAGGCCACCTCTGAAACTTTGAGGCAGGAAAAAACACCGAAAACGACCTTAAACACTGTCCAAATGTCGTCCGCTTGAAAGCACGGGTGTGTGTGATAAATATCGAGTGCCAGACTCAATCGAAAAAACACGAAAAAGCAACGAAACAACAGTTTTAAAACACGTAAAAACTTTTTCAAACTGCAGGCAGGAATCTCAGAAACACACTGCTGCTTCACAGCTTCGACGAAAGTGTAAACCACGGGAGGAGAGGAGACGGTGGAAAGTTGCCGGGAAGGTGTTTTCTCTTCTTTCTTTTCTTGCTTTCTTTCCAAACTTGGAGAGGCCGTGGTTTCTGTAGGACAGGACTCTGGACTGTATGCTAGTCGTACTGGGATCCAGATGCGAGCAGAAAACCCTAGTGGACACCCAGGAGTGAGTGTAAGTTCCGGGGACAAAGACCTGGAAAGCAGGAACACCAGGGGTGGAGCGTGGAGCAGGGACTTGAAAACCCTGGATCTCTCTCTTTCTGCAGTGTCTAGACGAGTGGAAACCAGTCTTGAAAATCAGGACTGGAGCTGAGGGTGGAGCTACACTGTGGCATAACATGAAGACTTATTACTGGTCCACATGACACAAGGAAAGGAAACTGTAGATAACCAGAAGTCCTCAAAGTCACAAATCACCTTAATAGCAGAACTGCACAGCCTCATTTGACCTGATGTTGAAAGGGTTTCCTTATCTGTTTTTACAGTCAGACTGGAGATAACCACAGAGATAAACCAATTTAACCACACCTCTGCCCTAATGTAAAATAAGTGACATCATTAGTAAATATAAAGCTTTTTCTCTCCTCCCCCTCGAAACACCCCAGGGACCCTTAGGGGTCCTGAATCCCCGTGTTGAAGACCACTTAATTTTGTAATTGAAGCGTGTCCATGATGAGAAATTTTAAATTAAATGACAACCCATTATGGAGCATATGGGCGGATTGTGAGACAATGGGCCCCTGGGCACAGATATGCAAAAGGTCCCAACACCGATCCTACACAGGAGGAAGATACATTGTGGTGGTTTTGCGTCTTTGTAGTAGTTACGGATCTTTTGTGGTTTTATGTCTTTTTTAGTTTTTTGTGTTTCCTTGTGGTTGTTTGTGTCTTTGTGGTCACTGTGTGTCTCCTTGTGGTTTATTTGGGTTTCATTGTCGTCATTTTGTGTCTCTTTGTAGTCACTTTGTGTCTTCTTGTGGCTGTTTATGTCTTTGTGTAGTTCCTTTGTGTCTTTTTTGGTCGTTTTGTGTTTCCTTGTAGTCATTTTGTGTCTCTTCTTGATGTTTTTTGAATCTCTTTGCAGTTCCTCTTTGTGGTCATTTTGAGTCTCTCCCTTGTCAGCAGTTAATTTGTGTTAATTTGTGTTAATTTTGAAGATGAAGGCCGGGGTGCGGCCTTCAGTAAATAATGCTACACCATCATGAATCCATTCATGATGGTGTAGCATTATTTATTTGACATTTTTTTCTCCAAATGCCTTTTTTAATTGTATGACAGTGATTTACATAACAACAAGGCACATGACTCTGAAGACATGTTTTGTCCAAATGTGTTATTTCTGTTCAGCCTTTATAATCCAATACATCTTAGTTTGTTTAAAACCCTCGGATTAAAACCTGGCTAGTGTTACAGTAACCATGGAGTCAAAATTACAGGCCTGTTCCTTACACAAACACAGGTCAGGCTGTGTGCTGTTAGCAACGGGGCAGTTGTGTCTCTTAATGTGCAGCTGCCTGTCATAGTGCGGCCAGTCCTGTAAACTACAGTAAACAGTCTGCTGGAAGCATGGTGGAGCTGTACAAGTGGACGGAGAGTATTAAAGTATTACAAAAATTAATAAATGAATTGTTAATCCCACTGAACAGGAAGATCACAGTACATTCCTTTTGTAAACATATAAACCATGCGAGCAGCTCACTGTCATGGTGTGCATTTGGAATAATCCAAAAATCACTCAAAACGTTTGTTGAACACATCGTAGCTTGTGTTAAAGCACCAGCATACGCCTTAAAGATAAACACGGAGATCAGGGAAAAACTGTAACAAATCCCTTCATTACAAACTTTCAGGCTGAATAATTTCATCCTTAAATTCTCGAGTGTGCATCTGCATGTGTTCTGAAATGTTACTTTTCAATATGCCATCTGTTCAACAGATATGTTAAATCCCCCATATCCTCGTCCGTCCTCTGCTTGCTAAGAATATCTCATGTCTCCTTCACTCATATTCCTTTCTTTTTTTTCCACCAGGGTTTTTTCTTTTTCCTATTCTCAGGAGCAGTTTGTTAAATCTGCAGTCATGCTGTTTTTTGTCTCTGACCTTTGCCCTCCTTGCAACTTGTTTCTTCTTGTAACAGTGGAAAAATCAATTTAAGTCTATTTTCCCCTGATAGGACAATCAGTTAGAGCAATGAAATGCGAGAAGTTAACTGTCAGCCTCTTAAAATCACCGTCACAGATTTCCTCTCTTCAAAGATAATCATTGTAAACCAGAAAGGGCAGAAATTTAGTCTCAAAAATGTTACAGAGAATTTGATTAAGTGCACAATGTTGCATCCAGCCTTTTTCCGTAAATCCCTTAATTTAAAATAAGTCATAATCAGACTTTTTACCCCTAGTGTTTAAACATGCCTGGACTTGTGTGGGGCTTCTGTGTGTGTGTGTTGTGTGTGTGCACACGTTCATTGGTTAAGGGGGGGTAGCACTCAGCAAAATGACATTCCTCCTTTTGTGTCCACATTCCTCAGGCGGCTCCATTCATTCTGTGTGACTGCGGCTGCTGCAGGGGAAGCCAGCGGTTGCTGAGGAGCAGGAGGAGGATGCTGGAGCTGTGTGCATGGGAGAGCGTGGGCCCGGCGCTCCTCTCAATAGGCCAACAAAAGGTAAGAAAATGGTCCAGTGCCATGGTAATTAGACATGAATGAGCTTTGAACGACGTGACATGTCTCAGGCTTTTCTCTCCGGCTGAGGAATTTCACCATCCAGCTTGGTAAAAATTGGACTGGACTGGGGAGCCCATACACACTCAAGCACCTGAATTATATTGTTATTTTAATTCATATGTGCCGCTCGATGACCCCTCAGGCTCGTAAAGGTACCCAAGCCCAAACATCTTTGTGTGACTATGAAATAGTGCTGAAATACATATTCATAGGGAGTCAGTCACTCAGGCAGAAAATGCAACAATTCCTGATAGTCAGCTATTCTCACTGTTCCTGCTGACTAACATCAAATTGACCTTTCACTCTCATAATGCTTGCCGTTCCAACATTGCCCCAATATTACCCTAAGAAAACACGTGAACTCTGCATTTCAATAGGCCTGTTTGCCCTTTCTCCAGCCTCGCATTAGCATTCAGAGTATAACCCCCCCCATCCTGGGTGAGCTGCTGCTCTCTCTGCAGCCAGCGTTTGCTCATCTCCTAATGATCAGCCTCTCTTTTCCATCTTAAAAGCTGCAATCCAGTTCAGGGGAGAAAAGCACAGCTGGATAACAATGGTGTTTTTATCTGGATCTGGGGAGCAGAGGCTGCGTGGGTGTGAAAAGTTACAGCAGAGCGCCAGGACACAGAAACAGGATTTTGAAGTGCGTTTGTAGTGACAGGCGTGTTATGTGTGGAGCTGTGAGTGATTGGCCTTGTTAAGAAAGTAGACAGGCTTTAAAGAGCGAGACAAAACACAAACAATTAGGACTAATGAACCTCGTTTCATTGTTGAGCTGTGGGTGAGCGTCTGTTACCTGGTTAAGGTGACTCCAGGGGTGAAACTAATGGGGTTGGGTGTAGAGAAACCCCACAGAGAAAGGCAGATCTTATGCCCAAAGTGGTTCATCATCTGCTGGGAGTGAGAAATACAGATCCAGAGAATAACACACATGATTCACATGCTGCTTTGAGGTTTCGGAGAACTACCAGCACACTCCAGAGAAACATAAATTACATGATTCATGAAAGGCTTTGAAGTGGATCAGAGGGTGAAAAGCACATAAAGTAACATATATACTTGCAACATTGTGTGTCCTATTCATAACCCCTGCAGCATGCCATCCATTTTCTCTCTCTTATTATCCCCTCACACTTAAAGGAAAATTCCACCCTAAATGCCTAAATATGTGGCGTTCAAAGTGTTTCAGAAGTTATTTTGATATCTGTCATTTAATGTTTTTCAGTTTACCCTTCCCCACCCCTTTCTTTAACAACCTAGCTTACCACTGTTACCTCAGTTAATGACCTCCTACATTTCCGCTAAGACTCCGTTAAGACCCCAGAGAACTGCACAGTTATTTATCACCCTACTGTGGTGTGATAGGCTAGAGTTTATCGAGTCAATGTGCTGCAGAAGGGTGCAGTTAGGGTTAAGACAAAGAGGTCATAGTTCGGGATAGTATTAGTCAATCACAGTGCAGTAGGGCGGGACTGGGTGAAACAAAATAACGAGAAAAAAAACAATGCCTGAGAATTTGTTGCATAGATGAGTCAAAGCCATAGACTGTAAAAATATAATGGATGTGGACGTAGCCACCGTGAGGTCTGCCGTTGGTTTGGGACTCCTGTTTTGAAGCCATCTTGGATGTGACCTGAAGTGACTGTTCCCCTGAAGTCGTCAAATACCATCGCTTTGTCAGTGATTTTGGTGTCAGACCCTGTTGCAAAAAGGTACCTTTAGCAGCAGTATCATGCTGCCACAAAAGGTGCTTTTGTTTATAACACAACCAGACAGCCAGACAGACCAGACCAAGTTTGAAACAACACCTGTAACAACACAATATAAGGAGCTGGAAAGTCCCTATAGAGTGGGTGGGAGGGGAGGAGGATGGATCCATCCAACAAACCCCGGACTTTCAACTGGGAGGCTGCTGTTCACATCCTTTGTGAACGTAGAGCCAAACCATGTTTTTTCTAAACCTAACCCCGTGCTTTTGTTGCACAAGGAAATAACTGTATATACAAAGTGTTAAACTAATGTAAGTTTATTTTGAAAAAGACTGTATGCATCTAGCTGTATCCTGGGATGTCAACAACAGATGGAGGAGGATACCTAGTGCGTCATAGGCATGAAAGGCCACTGAAGATATTTGACGTGTTGGGATGAGAATGTGTTGCATTAAAATGAGAAGACGACGCTGTGAGAGAGTGAGGGGTGGGTCTAACTCATAGGCTGTGGTGATGCCTTGCAGATAGCCTGCCACTCAAAGTGACCACACCCTTAATTATGCGTAACTTTGAGTCTTAAAAAATTGTAAACAGGTGAGAATATGAAAATCTAGTAATCTTGCTGTTATCATGAAAGGAGAAAAGTAGATCCAGAGACACAAACCTTTTGTTGTATCAGGCTGTGAACATGTTTATTTCTTCTGTAAAGTTGGGCTTGTAATGAGGGTCTATAGGGAGTGAGTCACTTCTAGAGCCAGCCCCAAGTGGCCATTAGAGGAACTGCAGTTTTGTTTTGTTTTGTTTTTGTGGCACTTTCTCATTGGCTTATTTTTTTTGTCCCTCATTCAAAGCTAGTGTTTGTTAAACTAGTTAATAGTATCATTTTAACAATGTCTTTTCTCAGAGTTAACTTTGTTTGTAAAAGCTAAAACATAATACTCAAGTTTTCTGTCCATATTCTAATGTCACCTGACAAACTAAATTGCAATTTAGCTTCATTTAATGCGTACAATTTTAAGGACACGTTGTTTGACCCAGAAAAAGTAGCAAAATGGTGCACACCGTTTTCAAATTAAACATGCCTCCAGCAAATATTAATTGGTAAACCAATCTAGACAGGTGGGTGGCACTCCAGTGATCTTGAAGCATGCTAATATAAAGCTGCTGCATGTATAATTTGAAAATTTCTTACTTTGGTGCCACCTGGTGGTAGTATAAAAAACCCCAAGTGAATAGACTTAAAATACAGAGAGATTACTGCATAAAGAACATAAAAATTGTACATATATGGGGCTTTAATGGGCATCTTCTTCGGTTTAAATTGAACACTTTATCATTTAAACAAAAATGAATATTTTGTTAGCAATGACACATCCCATAAGTTTTTTGATTGCGTGTTTATGGCTAAGACTCTTGGGAAATGTAGTTGCAGTTTTATCTTGATTAAAATTATGGGGTGTTGAAATGTAACTGTCCTGTTATCACAAAATTTGGACAGACAACCCCAGAGGTAGAATGCTACAAGAGTAACTAAGAAAACTGTAAAAAATGGAAACCAGTGAAACAGAAACTAAAAAGGGAAGTGGGGCAGGATCTGTCCTTTTTCACTTACTGTAACTGTGGATTATATGTACGAGCAGAGAGCAGTTGAGATAACACAATAAAGTTATAATAGTCTAAAGATAAAGTTTTTCCACTTGGGAAAAAGCAGAAGTCATTCCTCTTACCCAAAACATGCTGCATCTCAGTCTGGTGTATTGTGGCTGCTGTTGGTGTACAAACTGGCATCTGTTGTTTGTACAACAGATCACTCCCTGATTGCTGAAAGCTGTGTAAAGTCTAAGACCTATCCGCTGGTCTTTGATTCTGAGGAACTGACAACAAAATCTGACATTTACTGGTGATGTGTTAGATGACAGGATTTGTTTCTTATATTGATCTCTGTGTTGCTGTAATGCAAAAACCGTGACATGACCTCACATCATCTGTTTGACCTGTTACAAAAGAGGAAAATAAACATCTGAAAGGAACCCAGAATTCACTTCTAATAAAATCCTGCCTGTGCCACCATCCAGCAGCTGCAGTGCAAGACTACATCACAGTTGGGTGTGGTCACAAGTACAACAAACCACACCTAACCACACCCTCCTGTAAGGATGAGTGTAGTCAGGTGTGAAGTCTCCTCCTCATTGACTACATTTACATGCGCACTAATATTCCACTGTTATTCTGAGGATGGAAATATTCAGAATTTGATACGAGTCATGTCAAAAGAAAAGCCCACATTTCTGGCTGGAAGGAGAAACACACCCACTTTGAAACATTAAGGAAGTCTTATTCACATATACTACAACACTGACCTTTTTAAGAAGGTGGCTGACAGAATGAAAGAGCAAGACTGTGTTTGCACGGCTCAACAGGTCCACCACAGGTGGAAACTTCTGAAAAAATCCTATATTGAAAAAGAAGCAAAATGACAAGCAGCTCCAGATGTTCTTTTCCATATAGTTTTCCATATTATGATGTGATTAACAACATGAAATAGCATGTAAATTGGAGTATGCACAGCTGCATGTAAATGGAAATATTAGTGGAATATTTATTGGCATTAACCATGTCAACAGTTTAGCAGGAATATTGACTTTTTCAGAATAAGAACAAAACCTGGAATATTTTGTACATGTAAATGAAGTTATTGTGTAGTTGCTCTTTACATGAGATTTACATAGTAGTGCATCGTGCTGTGGCAGGTGCTCCATCCCCGCCAAGCCGTCTGTTTCTGTCCTCACGGTGTGCTTATGACCCGCCCACACACATTTTTATTAACTGATTAATTGGCGCTGGTTATTTAGATTATTATGGCGTAATTATTATGAATACAGTCCATCTGATGCTAATTTTGTTTCTGCTTTTCACTGTTTCATCAATACAACAGATGTACCTGTAGCCAGTAGCTCACTATCATTATCCTCATTCATATTGTAAGAAGCTAAAAATTATGTACAGCCACAAAATTAGCCTTTAAAGCTGGAAATTAGAACGGCAGTACAGAGAGTTGTTGCATAGAGATGATACACCATCTCGTCTAGTTGCATTGGTGTGAACCGGCAGGTTTGTAGAACAACTCATCTCGTCGCGAATCTTTGGTCTGAGCTGGGCTTAAGGTAACGAAAACACAATGATTCGTATTTTTAGGTTGATTATACACTAATGACAACATATTAATTATTATTTTATACCATTTCTGCCAATATGTCGCCCTTAAATTCTACACACCAGACCTTCAATGTGGAGTTGCTCTTTAAATTTGATGTGCTGTTCGGCTGGATATCTCCCTTAAAGTGTCATATAAATTAAAATATGAGAAATACGTTCGCAATGATAATTTTTACAACTGTATTTATGACAAAAGCAAGTCTGCAGAATAGTACACATTTTCATAATCACTGTATAAGTACATGGTTAAGAAAACAGTAAAACATGTTTGGTTTATTATACATTGGACTTTATACATCAACATTTAACTGAAAGAAGCAACATGTTCCCGGGCATTCATTTTTATTAACCTCTAATCACAGGCCTGACGTTGGCCTGACAAAACAGGTGTGACTAATAACATTAATTAGGGCTGCATTCTGTTTGTGCTCCAGCGTCAGGCCCCTGGTACTCTGCGTGCTGGCTCACTGACATGACTTACTGGCACACCTGAATGGAACAGAGCCATGGTTACTGTTATCAGCTACACCTGTGCTTTGTGCTGTGTGTCAGCCCTGTGACTGACTAACGACCTGTCCAGCACTCTCGCCCAATGTCAACTGGGATTGGCTCCAGACCCCCGCAATCCTCGAGGACAAACTTGTATAGCTAAGGGTGGATGGATGGATAGTCTGGTGTGAGTACAGTCTACACTCACAGCTGTGAAGTCAGCTGGGTGGCAGCAGCAGATACACTTTCAGCTTTTAATTAGTGTCTGTCTAAACATCCATCACAACTTCTCCAGTCTAAACAAGGGAGCTCCAGTTTTCACCGCAAAAACCAGACCAAACAAACAATAAAAATGATCTGACTTCTGGTTTAAACAAAGCATAAAATAACAAATAATTAATTACAAACTAGGCCAGACTTTGAGCGTGTATGAGCTCGATGCAAACCAACATTACAAAAGTAATTTACACATATTTTTACACATATTTATACTTCACATTAGTCCTCGCTTTACCCACAGTGCTAAAGAATAAGCCAGAAAATTGCAGCAATGCTTCACAGTTCAGCCAATAATTCAGTCCACAAATCACATATCCTTGTGCCAATATTTCAAATAATTGTTTTGTAAACATGGCACCAACACAGAGAAACACACATCTGTACAGTTTTCAGGCTGATTTGTAGGTTTAGACTCTCATGATAGCCCTTGAATCTTTTTTTTTTATTATTATAGGGCTGTTACTGTTTTAAAAAAATCAGCAGCGTTACAAAATAAAGCAAACACTGACGGTGGGAGTGTGAACTCTTGAGTCTGAAATAATTTAGCTATCACTAGGACACGAACGATGAGAGAAACAGGGAGATTTAAGTAGTAACAGAGCTTGTTAAGGTACAGTGCATGTTTAAATAAAGGTTTAACCTCAGCCTCTGGGGATAAGGACTTCACAACAACTCACCAGCTGAAGCCCAGTCCTGGCAGGAGATCATTCGCCACCATGGAAGAGAGTATCAGAAGTTTTCTTCTTCTTCCAACTTGTTTCTTTGGGCAATAATGTGTTGCAGACTGGGAGCATTTTTACAAAGGTCTGTTGTGTGTTTGCTCTCCAAGTAGCTCTTCACTTGCAGGTCCATAACAAAGCTGTGTCATGACGAGGGCACCCATCACTTTGTTATTATACAGAAGTCAGTGTGAGAGCAGAGGGGACGAGAGGCAAGAGGGCAGACAAGTTGTTGTAACCACAGTGGGAGTGAACCAGAGGGCAAGTTTATTTACACAGTGCCATGGGTTTATCTGGTGTGCTTTAATAGATATGTTGAGTATATCCAGCGATGTTGAATAAACAAAAAAGGTTCTTGCTGAGACATTAAAAGACATGTAGCATTATTTGTTGTTCATGCTTCCTCTGCTGAGCCACAGAACTTTACATCGGGAACCAGAACTTTACAAAAAGATGTCCCGTCCCACAGTTTGAATTCCTAGAGGGAAAGATGATGGGAGTGTGAGAGTGCACTGGTCAGTGGTGACAAAGCATTAGCAGGGAAAGCGTCACAGGAAGCATCAGGACCAGATAACTCCTCCACAGAGGCGCCGCAGGTGAGGAGACGCCTCCGACCCCGGCTGTGGCTAAGCGAGGGGTCAGCAGCTGCTCCTGGAAGGTGAAGTCGTCCATCGCAAGGTTGTCAGCCAGGTCTGAGAGGGAGACAGACAGAGATAGCGGGGGGAGACGAGGAATGAAAAATATGAGGAGAGGCAGGAAAAAGCATGGAGACAATTAGAACAAACACTGTCGCAGAATCTGAAAAACACATGTGGTACGGCTGCCCTCTTTTTTGCATGATGTCTTACACAGCTGTAAAAACGAGCTGGAGAACGAGAAATGCAAGCTCCGCACAGAACCAGATGCCGCATGTTATTGTTGTAGACACATGCTGAATCACACAGACGCATATTTCACTGAGAGTGTGTGTTGAAATGTGGATTTAAGTGGGGAGATGCTGAAAACAAAAAAATAAAAATAAAACCCACAGAGGCTGTATGAGGTCATGTCTCTGAATCTGAAACACACATTTTGACTGATGCGTGTCTATAGTATAACTCCATTGTTTCAAAAATTCAAATTGTTTTATTAAATTAGTCCCCAAAATATACAAGGCCCCATAAGCTCTGGTGCTTAGGTTTGTACATGTAAGAGATATTTACAGTTCGTGACAGGACGTTGCCTCTTTGAATCCCTGAAGCAGTTTGGAAATTTGAAGTGGGGAAAGGGAATGATGAGGCCTAGTTTCTGATTTGGCAGATCACTGTGAGTACAGAGTGTTGTAGGCACCGGGGAGGGATTAATAGTCCTACAGAGGGAGATACTCCAGGATCTTGTGACCAATAATAGCAGCCACAGGCACTGTGATTTCCAAATGTGACAAGCTAGCTCATGCCTTTTGTTTGTATCTTTGCAGCCCTGATGGGAATCCTGTAATGGTTTAAACTGTTCTGCATTTTAAAGGAAATAGTTTGACATTTTACGCTTATTCGCTGTCTTGCCAAGAGTTAGATGAGAAGATAACTACCTCTCTAATCTGCATTAACGATGGAACATCAGGACTGGAAACAGGGGGAAACATGATAAAATGACTTAGCCTCTGAGGTGAATCTGGTGATTTCATTCTGGCGGCCCTGTACAGTGGTTCTGCCCCTGCAGGTGGGGCGTGGATGACCAGAGGAAAAATATGGAGTGAAACAAAGGTGAATAAGTAAGATTTATGTGGGGAAAACAATGCTGATGCTATCACGCTGACCTTAATTTCACTAACATTCAAAATTGAGGCTTTTTTTTAAATAACTTGATTCCCCAGTTATTGTTCATGATTGATAAAAAAAATTGTGGGGTTGGTGGGAATCAACTTTTTTCGGCTTCTGTAGGAGGGCATGACAGAAAAAGTTTGAGAGCCATTGGCATAATAATATAATATGTTTCTACAAACCACAGCTATGTTACATTTGTACATTTCATATGTGATGTAGTTCAGAGTACATGTTCATGAACTGAGTTTCTCTTTAGGAGGAGGGGATGTTGGATGGCGTAAGAGCTAAGCGAGACAGCTGCCAAGCTGCAGACCACTTTTTCGAGACCAGTGACATTTCCAGTCACGTTTGAGTGTCGGGTATTTTAAAGTAATACCTTGCCAATTTTCAACCAGCTTTGTGTCATAAGAATCTGGGTAGTATGTCAAGATGAACTGTGGTAAACTGCTCCGCATATAACCACTCCCTGCTCCCCTGCCAATGAAACTCTGCTAGATGATGCAGATGATGGGGGGGTGTTGATACTCACTGCTCCGACCAGCAATATCCTCAATATATTTCCTCATAACCAGTGACACAGATGGAAGTCTGCACCTGGTATGTCATCCACAGAATGAGGCTGCACGCCGACATTTTCTCACTCACTCAATGAGTCACATTACAAGTTAATGTTCCACCTTAAAAGTTGCCGGCAGTCGGCCCAGTGAATTAAGTTATTTTTTCTCCAACTCCAGCTGCTGCGAGAGCCAGCAAAACATACTTTCTTTTTTATAGTAACAGTTAACCAATAAAACTCTCCACAGAATGAACAGTGGTTACATGAGCTTCAAAACCAGCCACAACTCAGTCCTGAGCAGAGTGACCGTCCGCTATTGACCAACCAACGGACTGCAGTGTTCACAGCTCCACCTTTTAGTACCAGATCTGTGTGCTAGGTACCCCAACAGAGGGGGGACCAAAAATGGGAAGGTACGGAACGGTTCCATTGGTACCACAACTTTCCACAGTGGAAATGGAAAAAAGTGTACCGAACTGAACTGAACTGTATCGTACTGCTCGGTGGAAAGGAGCTAAAGAGTATAGAACTGGATCAAGAGACAGACCCGCCCTCATCTCTCTCTCAAACTCAGACTCTGAACAAACGCTAAAGCTAGGCAGTCTTGAACAAATATAAAACAAGATTGTTAGTGGACCACCTATTTCTCAGCTCAAATGTTTTCAGAAGCATATTTCAGCTTACTTAATTACATAATTACATGATACGAGATCATTCGTTACCAGCTGTCCGCCATTGTGTTAAACAGACACTTTGCATTACGTCAGGTACCAGCGGGAGCATTAATTGGTCCGCTGCGGTGCAGTGCATTCTGGTAGTGGAAGGTTTTCTACCTCTTGAGCAAAGGCAAATGGTCTTTTTCCTCTGTTTTCTATGATCATGTTGCACAAATTTTTCAAATGTCCAGCAGTGGAATATTTTTCTTAAGCCAAAACTTGATGTTTTCCTAAGTTTAACCTAGTGGCTTTTGTCCTAAACCCAACCACATGTTACCCAGAGTTGTCACAACATAAAATTGAAAATTGAAACATGAAGAAACGTAGGGTGTCAACATATTCCCTACATATGAAATGTAAAAATGTAACATGTCCGTGGTTGGCAAAACATACCATGGTAAAATTTATTCTGGCGATACTCAGATTGAATATAACCCTTACAGATGTTTAAAATCCCCTCATACAAAGAACAAAACTCACTGTATGCAGAGAAGTTGGCTTAAGACAGTGTCCGAAGTCCTGCGGTAACACTGTCAGGAGACATTGAATTCAATCCCTCCCACGTGTAGCTATTAGTTATTTTTGTGGATAACACTTTTGTTTTCACGTTGTCGTTAATCAAACACGGGGTTGCATGACTGCAGTGAGGTTCTGTGGGACTGAGAGAAAATACTTAAATAACTTCAGGGACAGTGTGGAGAAAATTACACTGTTGCGGGCTCCTGCTCTGTAGGTTATATGGTCCACTGCAACCAGGCTATCATCCTTAACTTTCACCTCTCCTTATATAACTACTGTAAAGATGCCCTGAAGCAAGGTGCTTAAGTCATTTGCAGCCATGAGGTTGTTCAGTCCACAGTAGACTGTGGTTGACTGGGTGTCAGTGTTTTTCACTTTGACGATATGCCTCGATTAGATGAATTAAAGTTTTTAAAAAGTGAACAACTCTTCGAATCACGCACTACTCTTCAGTCGCTCCTGTACTTAACTGTTTCTCTCCCTTCTTCTCCATCTGCTCTGTACGCTGCAGTGACTTCATAGTCACCTGCTGCTCTGCTCAGACTTACTGCTGTCTTCCTGCTCTGCATCCACAGCTGTTCGCCTACTGACGCTGAACAGAGCTCTTCCTCCTTGTGTGTGTGTGTGTGTGTGACACATTCAGTGCTGCTTTGTCTGGCAGAAAGCTGCGAGGGAGACTGAAATAAGAAGGCTGAGTTATGAGAGAGGGCAGGAGGATATCAGTAATAAAGCAGCTCTATGGGCAGGAACGCCAACTATGAGACGAGCTGTCCCCTGTCAAGCCAGATGGAGAGCACACAAACACACACACACACACATTGGTGCATTTCTGACATACCTCTCCCTCACACAGTCTCAGTGGCAGTGTGCAAATACACTGTCTTTCTCTCACATGCACACTGTCACATTTGAGCTCCTAAAATAACAGATAGCTCTAAATTGAATTAGCTGTTTCATCTGATCTGTGTGCTTCTCTCCCTAGTGGGAGTGATCCATTGGGAGGAAGTGGCAGATCTGAGGCAGTGTGTGATCAGAGGGAACAGTCCCACTAAAGCTTTGGCTTGCTTTCCTTGAGTAGAAACACAGAGAATGGGGCCCTTCCTCCTGAATCCCTGGTGCCCACAGGCCCCTATGCTGCCAGGCACCATCTTAAACAGAGGAAGGAGGCAAATAAATAAAGCTCCAAACGGCATCTCCTATGAATTTCTTTGCCGTTACGACATCATTTGAACAGCGGCCAGGGGACAATTAACTTTTTTTCCCCTCCTGTGTCCTCTGACATGGCAGTGGGCAGACATTCTTCGGGGCTCTGAAAGAACGATTTGTCACTGTCGACAGCGGCGCACTGTAGTGCCGAGCCAATTAAGCTCAAGGTGCAATTCGATACAGCTTTTATATACACTGTGGATAAGAGGGAGGGCGGAGGAGGGGGCATGCGCGTCTGCATTTGTGTGTTTGTGTGCTGATGATTGAGTGGGGTGTATGCGCCCGTCCCTGTGTGTGTGCGTGTTTGTGAAAAAGCGGGAGACTAAGTGGGAGAGCATTGTGTTGGTGTGCTTTACAGCGATAATAATGTGAGTGAAAAAAAAAAGTCTTGGGCTGTGAAAAAAAAACCTCAAACCGGGGGAGGGAGAGGGTCTCTCTCGCTAGTTTAAACACTTCGACATGAGCAGCACCACAGAGGGGCCTTGTTCTGCAGGCTTTAAAAACCACCCAACAGGGACTGAACACTATGCAAACTTAGATCCCCTACACTCCGACACAGGCCTGGGACTAATAATATCCTGGTATCATTAGTGATGAACACCTGTGCCTTGTGTAGCAAAGTACAGACAGAGTGAGAGTGAAAGAGAGGAAAACAGACAGAAGTAGCTTCTTTTTCTTTTTCCTTTCGGGACCTTTTAAGGAGGAGCCAGGACAGTGGACACAGGCAGGGACAATTAGGCACATAGATGGATAACTCCCAGCTAAAAATAGAGCCACTATCCCGGCTGTGATTAATGTGACCAGTGTGGGCCCTTGTGGCTTTCAGCGGAGCCGAGCCCTCCTCCCGCTCGCCCATTTGAACCTTCCATTTTGAGACTATCACTCCTCAAAGGAAGCCACCTTGCTAGCGTACCCCTTGCTAGCTTTATTGTGGCCTTATGAGCTCGAGTTACGACCCAGGGGAGAGGTCAACAGTCCACCCATTGATTGGTTACACTAAGGCTCCGGACTAAGAATGAGCAGGTAGGTCAGTCACATGCGAGTCAACAGCCGGGTGACGCATCCAGGCTTTTACTTTATGTTTTCTTTAGCGACCATTCCTCAGGAGAACAGACGGATAAATCCAGACTGTGGTTTTCAGGGGGAGCGGATGTTTGTTTGGATCCCTCTAACAGGTCAAACAGTGGCTGGAGTGTGTGCATGCATGCATACATGTGTGTGTGTGCAGAGGACAGCAGGGGGAAAAGGGAGGGGGGAGAGAGTCTGGAGTTTTGTTTTTCAGCAGTCCTCGGTGCCTGAGGCTTGTCATTTACAGTTTGCAGTTGTCACAACAAGCAAACTATGTAGAGAAATTGCAACAGTGAGTGTAAAGCCACATTTTCCAGCATAGCTACAGGTGATGATTACATGATACAGAAAAGCCCCGGAAACGCTCCATTTGTGCTGTCTCGCAGTTTCCGCAAACACGTTTCTTCAATGCAGCTGAACGACTTTTAGGCGTAGGTGCACATCAGTAGCCAGTTGACACATTATTATAACCCCTCTGGCGAGTGTGTACCTTCATGGTCCGGTACAGTTTATTCAGTACATGTGTGCTATGCACAAAGGCCTTTTTTTGGTCAGATAAGTATGTGGAATGTTAAGTCTCCAAACACAGGTGCTTCTTATGAAACGGCAGAGATGGTTTAGATTGCCGCTACATTGGCAGACGATGTGTGCACATAACACACCTAAGCTGTTCAAATTTGATCTAGGTTTTAAAGATTCGACAGCTTAAAAGATATTACGGTATCCGAGGGAAAGCAAATATTTTATCACTAGTCTCATCTCAGCAGAGCAAACTATTCCCTAAATATTACACTCAGCAAATTTAGAAATTGAGGGGCTGGCATGTATATGTGTGTGTGTGAGCAATCCTTTATCAAGAGCCACCCTTACAACTGCGAAGAAGACAATGGTTCTTTAAAAACATGATAGGAGTTGTTGGATTGATTGATTGAGTCTTATCTTGTAGGGGGTATCAGATATGGAGCTGACCTGCCATTATTGGCTTGTTGGTCACATTCTGTAACTTTTGCGACTTGGCCAGTGTTTGTCCAAAGAGATTGAGAGCCGAGAGGGAGCGGCGCAGGATGCTTCTGTCCATGGGCTGGCGGGAATGTGACCGTCTGCCTCCACACCCACAGGCCGACCACAGGGGCGCTCGGAGAGGCTGGGAATGTCGGGCCAAGACAAACGGGACGCCCAGAGGAGGCCCTGCCCCGGGCCTTTGCAACAGCACCGCTCTCTGAGCAGCTCTGGCCTCCCAACCTCCACAACACTCACTGTTATTCTAGGCTGAGGGACCCTCCCACACAGAGGGCAAGAGAGTAAGGCGAGGAGACGCGATGCCAAGGAGGACAGAGGACACAAACAGACATAATGGAGCTCTAAAATGTTTAAAAGGAAAGGTGAAATCAGACATTATTAAATGGGTTTGGAAGACTAAAGGAAGTTTATCAAAACAGGAAAAGGAATGAGAGGATCGAAGAGGGAAAAGACAGGAAACAAATGGTGTGGTGAGGCGCAATCTAAGAAACTCCAAACTGAATACTGAATGTGTGGGTTCGCTCTGATAACAAAGGAATACACCCAGCTGTCAAAAGGGGGAAACCAACCCTCTCAGACACTTTCTAAATTGTGGCTTTGTGGGACAAACGCAAGTCAACACCTATTAATTAACATGGCCAGTGTAGAGAAGTGGTGTCAGTGAGGGGGTGACCTGCATGCTGCACCCATTGGCCTCCCCCTGCGCTCTCCAAATTAGATTTACTCTGAAGTATTTATAGTCTCCACTTCCAGTAACAGCTAATATGATCGTAGGAAGGAGAAAGAGAAGGAGCTTGAAGAGAAATAAAAGCTTGAAACAGAAACATAAATTTTGAGCGAGAATTCCTCGTAGCGCTGACACTGTGAGGGTGGAAAAGTGTGTGAGCGAGTGAGAGGGGTAAAAACCATAACAAATCAAACATACAAAGAGTTGATTCTGTGCTGAGGGCAAGGGGCTCGTTCAGGGTGGGGAGCTCTGCTGCGTACAGAGAAGGCCTGTAACCTCCGGCGGCTTGGAGGTCGGTGCTGATGGAGGGTCAGGGGTTGGCAGGGAGCGCCGGTTACGGGGTGTTTCTGGAGAAATGAAACAATGGTGGTTCTTATCAGTGTGAGAGAGATAGAGAGAGAGGCCGGAGTGATTGTGTATGGATCCAAGCTGATGACCGGTGGGTCAGCGTTTGAGTTTGGCCTGGGGGACGTCCTGGTCAGGGAGCCTCTGAGGAACACATTCCTCGGATACTATCTTTATCTTGTAATAATGAGGAAACTGACATCCCACACAGATCTGTTTACATTCTCCTCCTGTGTCCAGCAGTCAGTCCAGTGAAGAAAATGTGGCTGGCAGATTGAGACGTCTGTTTGTTGTGCAAATGTCCCTGCCAACAAACATGCAGAATTCTCCCTGCATTCCTGTCATAGAGAGGCAGACTAGAAATACAGCCAAGAGTGACAATTTGGCCGGTCTGACTGTACACAGAGAGCTCCTGTTGAGCACTTTCACTATCTATCTGAGCCCTTTTTAGTGGTTAGCCTGCGGTTTCCTCCAGCAGCTCACAGTCTATCGACAGCAGTGCTCCTGCAATGTTCACTGCTTTGTTGAGTTACTTTCGAGAATGGGCTGGAAAGTAGTAGGCCACGGGGAGAGAAAGACAGACTGAGGGAAAGTTTTCGGGGACGCAGGTGAAAGTAGAGGGTTAACATGTAAAATGCAAACCACCCAAACCCTCAACCAGGCTTTTAAGACATTCCCACAAAATGGCTGCTGTGTGTCACTGCGGCGGCGAGCAGCGGGCCTCGAGAATGGCCCCGCTGTGTGCAGAGTGTTTGTGGACTGTGGCTGAGCTGATGGACATGACCCAGGAACGGGCCTGGAATCAATTTAGTGTGTCCAAAAAGTGCCTGTGAATGTAAATAAAGCTCTTGAGCAAACAAACGCTTTTCCGTGAGGCACACACAAACACAGAAAAATGCATAGGCCTACAAAATGAATCAAACGCTGGTGGGCCCCCCCTACTCGTGTAGATGATGAGAACTCAGTCGGCTCTGTGCGCTTGTATCCACAGAAATTAAAACCAGGGCTCTTCTTCCTGCCTTCTGGCTAATCTTAAGGGTTTTATCCCCGGATTGATTTGAAAAAGCTCCATGGCGGAAGACCAACAAGGGCCCAATAAGAGGGTAACTTCATCCCCGTGTTCCTCTCCTCCCTTTTTTCCCCTCTCCTCTCCCATCTTCCCCTCCACTGCCACCACACTCAGCCTCACAACTGGGGACACACAGGGCCTTGTGGCTGGCTCCAGTAAGAACTAGAGGGAGAGCATGCAGCTCACACTAGCCAAGCCTGTTTACACAGATGGTGGCAAGCTTCATTATTTTTGTGAGGGGCGTGGAGGAGGTGGGGAAGCAGGAGGATTGGCTGAATTTACAGAGGTTGTTTATAAGCTCAAGGAGGGACGGAGGTAGAGAACACTGGGTCAGAACACTTCCAGTGTGTTACACATTATCAGGCCCTCCGCCAACACCACCCGTCCACCTTTCAACACCTCCTCTACCCCGCAGCTTTCATACCTTCATCAATTTAAAGACTTTTCCAGAAATATTATATCTTCATTTTGGAAATGGGTCATCCCTTTATCATTAATCATCTTAAAAGATGAGCAGATTTTAGTTGGCTTAAGAATGATCATTTTGTCAGCCAAAGATGAGAGCTGTCGGCATTTTTTCCAGTTCTCTTTTTGGAATGAATGATTTTCATTTGCAGAATGCCTGACACTGAGCAACAACATCTGTTCTTTCATCTGAATCATTTTCTTTTCTCTGGAAAAAAATAAATCATAATTATGCTGTTGCATAGCCAGGCTTGAGTTGCAAAAACATATTTGGTAAAATCAGAATATGTTATCACAACCACAGTCAGTGTTGGAGGCAGTTCAATAGTTTTGATTGCTAATTTATGCTTCTAGCTGGTTATTTCAGTTGTCTAAAAATAACGAAATTAAGAGTTCATAACAACGCTGGCATCTCTGTGAGGCTGCACTCTGGCACAGAGGTGTAACAACATAGATCTATGAGCATTTCAGATGAAAAATGGACTCAATAGTCTTCCCATTTATTCTATATATTTTGGTAGATTATAGTCCTGATAGAGGTAGGCCTCAAACCAGAAGTAAGAGTAAGTCACAGTCTCCAGTCCTAACCATCAAGTCTCAAACAAGTCCCAAGTCATTGCGGTAAGAATCATGGAAGTCAAGTCGAGTCCCTGCTATAAGTCAAGCAAGAAAAGTCAAGTCTTTGCTTAAGGTCAAGCAAGTCACAAGTCAAGACGTATGAAATTCTGACAATTCAGTAAGCTAATGAGACACATTCTGGTACCTTTCTTTGTGGTTTTTGTAGTGATGGATGAAGCTTTTTTCTGCCTTTATCGGTAACATAACCCTTTAATCTAAATATTATTAATATTATTTTTTGACTAGCCCCTTCCATTATAGCTGCTTCTTGATTTGGCCTCTGTTCGTCTACTGCATCCTAGTAGTAGGGCTGTACCCAAATATTCGGATATTGGAATATTCGTTATGAAAATTTGGTATTCGATATTCGTTATTTTTT
>NC_065509.1:13042904-13095457 GCF_006386435.1 Epinephelus moara
CGACCGCGGACTGTGACCTGCTCAACGCATCAGTACCTTCGGATGCCATGACAGTAATAGCCAATAATGTCAAAATATCATTTACAGACCGATTTAACAGACGAACACTGCTGCCCGACCCGCAGGTCCATTTGCGGCTCCTGTGGGTTACGGATTGAGGCGCACATCACTACTCAGCTCAGTCTATAAAGGCTGTACACACAACAGTAAGGCTATAGACATTATATTCTATTCAGGCCGGCAGAGCCAGCAGCGCATCGGCTCTACAGTGCACGGCACTGCTGATTAACCATTTTATTGCAGCACAGAGTGTCTGCCAGCAACCAATTTCTTGCAGAGGCTTCCTACAACTTGTTTCAACAGTTCCGATTTAATCAGAAGACAAATTAAACAGGATGACTAGCCAATGTGAAAATCAAAAGCATAGAATAATGTACTGAAGGAGACTGTTGTGCCATCAGATTTTTTTGTGGTTTGAGAGCAAAGATCTGGTCGCCGCTGTGCAAAACTTGCAATACAATTAGGTCCGAAAAAACTCCAGAGGAGTGCTTCGCAAGGAGTCTTTGAAAGGAGCCGAGCCTTATTAATTATTAATACCTAGGAAAATGAAAATGTTTAATGTTTTTGGTTGTGGATTGATTTAACTGTCTACACATCCCGACACCAACAAGATGGCCTCATGGTTACACCTTCCAAACACTGGCAGCACCACTCGCCAGCCACCTCTTAACAGTGTGTAGCAGTGATTCACAGAAGGAACAGGACAACACCTCACATTCCCACTGACACAACAGTCTTTATTCACCATAAAGCACACACCTCCCCTACTTCTCTCGCCACAGTTGTCTGCTCTGTCGGATCAACATATAGAAAAAGAGTCACCTGGTTGGATGCTGCTGTCCAGGATTTAGCCAAGTTTTGGTGAATCAAAGGATATTAAAGTTTCTGAAGGAAATTGGAGGTCGCCCAGTTTATTATCCAATGCCTGTACAATGACTAGCAGGATGCTGGTTCAGCTGGTGCTTATTCTTTTCATCTTTCCTTGATGTTTACTGATGTCTACATTTAAAAACTTCAACCTGGCTAGCTAGCAGCTAGCACGCAGAAGTTTACAAGAGGAGAGTTTACAGACTGATTAGTTGATTTCCTTATCCCAGTGAGTGACTCTCAGCCACACGCCACCACCATCCAAAGCTAACCAAAGAAAAAAAAGCACCACCAAGACTTGCAAAATAGACAAAGGACCCTAAATTTAGCATAAATTTAGCCGAGCGGACAGAGAGGCGACTGGAGACGTCCACGCCCACGTCACTGGTCAACAACAATTAATTAAACACTGCTGCATTTTACTGCCACAGATGTTCAGGGTTGTGCTGATTTTTTTTAAAAATGTTTACCAATTCAAAGTCAAGACGAGTCTCTTTTTTTATACAAGCAAGGCTCAAGTCCTCAAATTCGCAACTTAAGTCTGACTCTATTAAGTCTGCATGTGTCTGTGCCTCAGTATCATCTGGCTCTGCATGCTGTTGAAAACCAGGACTTGGGCCATGTGGGCACCCAGATTCCTCCTCCACCCAAACACCTGCACTCCTCCTTGCACATCTGCATCGTCTGAGCCTGTTTCCTTCTGTCTCACGCTAACCTGTGGCACACAGGCCGTCTACCTGGCAACCACATGTGGACAACTCTATAAGAGCACATTCATGTGTGCAGTAGCTCAAATGATTAGCTTCATGAAAATATATGGAGCTTAAAGTTAGAGGAAACAGTGTACATGGTGGATGCATCCAGCGCTGCCAGAGCTTGTGTCAACAGTGTCTGGATTATGGCCTTTTTGATGAAGACATGTGGCAAACACTACTGTGGAGGACCGGCGCCGTGTGACTCACCTATCAGGTGCTGTGGGTCAGGGGTCACAGCTGCAGTTAATTAACATACCAGGTCCTTATATTGGCAGCACGTACGGCTGTCAATTCAACCCACATACAGAGTAAAGAATGTTTAGGTTTCCCAGTGTATCAACCTTTAGAGTTATCAAAGGTGTTTTTGTCTCTTTCTGTACTTTCCCCGCATTCTTTCATCACCTTCTTCTTTCTTTTACCCGCTCCTTTGTTCCAGCCACAAAATTTGTAGCAGACCTGAAAGGTGAGCCCAGCCCAGCCTCTCATCGTAAGCTGCATGTTTCACATTACAGGAATATTTCCACTTTGTATTTTGCTAACCCCTGGCGCTGATAAAATGCTCAAGAGCTTCCAAAAGAACAGCTTTCCTTCGGGCTGCTTACAGTGACCGAATGTCTGAGCGCAGGAACATAACAAGAGGCCTATTCAGGCGGCTCCTGCTGAGCATGGCGAGGTACAGCACACAGCAAAAGGCCCGTTCAGTCCAGCTCAGCAAGAAAACACACAAGGCAGAGCTCTGGGCTGCTGGGCCGTGGCAGAGCCCACCAACTGTTGGCTTTCAGACTACTGAATGTTTCCAAACTGCATGAAAAACCCATTTTAACAAGTTATTTAGTCTAGCAGTTAGCGTTAGACTCTTAAATAGCCATCTTTATAAGTGGTTTAGAATTGAGTGGTCAACTCCTGTTATAAAAAGAAACATTTCTTTGGATTATTCCCAACGTGAATCATTTTGTTTTAAGATCTAACTTAAGTGAAGAAACATAAACCTTGACTGGTGAAAGGATTTCTATATTTCACTATATATGTTGCCTTTTATTTCACAAAGCTTTAAGAGCTGAAACTCACCTGGTTAACCTCAGTGGCAGGTTTTTTTTACTGTCACACAGATAGCAGCATTTTAAGACTTTATCCACTGGATGGCTCAGTATTCTGAACACATTGCTGTACACATTTGAAGTGACAGAGGGAGAAAAAAAATGAAGTGAGCGTGAGGGAATGAAAAGAGGTTTTGAGCAGACTTTATGGAGGTTCTTTGTTTCCCCACAGAGGTTGTACAGTAGGAGAGACCAGGTGTGCATGAAAGCATAGAAACACAGGTGAGCCCCCATCACGAATGAAAGACAGTCATATGGTATCACAGATAACAGGATTCTAAAAGGACTGCACACAGACAAACCTATACACTTCCAAACACACACATTACTGTGTGCATCCACATTTTGGGATTATATTGACAAACAAAATTATTTTTCATACTTATGATTTTCTTTGAATACAACAGGTGTTTATGACTATGTAATATGTATATGTATATAATCTATAGTTCTGATTGTATAATAAAGACCTTCAATTTACACTGATGAAAATGTGTCCTATAAACATCCAGAGGTGAAGTTACAAAAAAATTAAAGGTGCAGTTAACAACATTCAGAGCATTACTGATAAACAACTATTTTCTATGTAAAGATATAGTGAAGTTATGGTGTCCTGAGCAGAGAATGAAGTCATGCTCCCTGTGTTGTAATCCGAGTTTCTCTTTCTTTTTTTGTTTTTGTTTTTTTCTTTGGTAGCTGGGTAAGCCGTGCATGCCTGTTAGTACATCTGTGTCCCTCCATTCATACCCCCCTAGCTAGCTAATTGCCACCGCTCTGCACTGTGCTCGTACACCGCCTACTGCTGACAATGCTGTCCCGACCCACGGTGGTGGGATGGCGTTGTCACATAAGTGTAACCCCCATCCTCCAGTTCCCTCCCACTGTTAGCTCTGTCAGCACTGTTGCCATTTAAAGCACTGTTAGCACTGGTGTTACTATTAGCAGTGGCCGCCGTCATGTCAGCTCCGCCACCGCCATGTCTGCTTGTAAGGTCAGAGGTGAGAGTTTTGTGCAGGCCTCTCTGATACCCCTTTTCCACCAACATGAAACCTGTTCCATTCTGGTTCTTGCACCTGATTTTGACCCCCTGAGAGCCTTTCGACCGAAAATAAATTGGTTCAGAGCCGCAAAAGTTGGTTCTTAGCTGGAACTGGAAAAAAAAAATAGATCCTTGATCTGAAGTGCAAACTGTGATGACATCAGAGGGCGTGTCATATTCTACAGGTTGAAAAGAGAGGATGTAGAAGGCAACAATGGAGATATCAAGTGAGAAATCATCAATCATCGTTTTTGTGTAAAACCAAATGTCTGTCCTAACAGAACAAAAGTTTGCGGATAATCAATGTAACCCACGATTTTTGCTACTATTACTATTACTACTATGCTACCTACGTTGTGTATTGTGCAACGTCCGTCATTGATGATACATTCGTGATTACAATGGTTCCACTCAGAACTGATGGAAACATGAACTGGTTCATTAGATAGGTTAAAGGTTCCAGGAATCATGAACAGAACGAGTTTAAGAATCAGAGCTAATTTGGTGGAAAAGGCGGTATGAATGTTATATATCACACCTTTAAAGTGAGACTATGTGACTTTTGAAAGAAGATTTAACAGAAATAACATGCTCAGTCTTTGAAGCATAAAACAAACCTTTGTTCAATTCCAAACACTTCTAGCTTTTAATGGCTTTAGTTGTTCTTTTATCTCAGACATGTTAGGATGTTACATACCTTGACAGATCAGCTGATAAAGATGCGTCACAACCACCACCAAGTGACACTTCTGAGGAAGGCGGAAGTTTCTGCCGAAACATGTCAAGGTATGTAACATGTCTGAGATAAAAGAACAACTACAGTCATTATCAGAAACTAAAGACATAATGAACACCATTGAACTACCTCTAGCTTTTGCTGCTACCAGTAGCTTTTGGTGGCTAATGTTAGCAAACTTCAGGTAGACATTACTGCATAAATAAGATTGCTGAGTCAGTTCGTTAACTTTATGACTCTTCATTACTTGTGTTACCATATAACATGATACCATAATTGACAGGCTTGGCCACAGCAACCAAAGAAGTTACACAGGCTTGCTTTAAACAATGTGCATATAGTAAATATAAGTGACTAAAGACAAATCATTCAATCATCTGACCTTAAGAGTGTAATCATGTTTTTGTTTTAACCCACACGTGTGAGGTTATTACTGATTATAGCTGGTGTGATAACGTTCTGGACCAAGGACCAAGTGTTTAAAACCAAACACTAGAATACTAGAATACAGCCTCAAATTATTTGTAAATTAAACCTGTTCATAACCATTTGTTTTTTATTTATTTGGCTAATTGAATTAATTGACAAGTTGAATTAACTGACACCACGGAGGTCAGTGAGTGATCTGTCTGGTGAGTGAGCTGTATCCAGTCCAGTGCCTGGCTGTAAGTCTGGCTTTGTGGGGGTGGGGGTGGTGTAGGGGGGGTCCCTGTCCTGGAATAGCTCCCCTGGCCTGGAATGCTCTGGGGAATGTGGGGCTTGGGGTTTGATTGGCCCAGAGGGGAAGTGTGTATGTCTGTGTGTGTGTGTTGTGGGTGAGCGGCATTAGTGATCAGAAGGTTATGGAATCTGCGCAGAGCATGAGCGAGGACAGATCAATCATTACGCATGTTTGGGAACATCCTCTGTGTGGTCGGCAGGTTGACAGCCCGGCTGTGTGGGGGTCTCAGCCCCGCCTCTGTCCTGTCTGCACCTTGTTGTTGTGGCTTCTGTCACCTTTCCCCGGCTCTTGTGTGTATGTGTGTGTGCTATGCCGTCACTCCACTCCAGGCTTTGTGAAACCAGATCTGCCTCGTCCATCTCAGAGCAGCAGAGCACAGACAGGCAGCCCATTAGGCCTCATGCTCAGCAGGTTGACCTTTGAACTCCAGCCCCCTGTTTGACCAAAATGGGCTGAGCGGCCGTGCTAGATCAGCGTTTTGCTAGGTCATCACAGGCTATCAGCAGCTATCTGAGTATCTGCCAATGAGCAGGGACGCTCCAAGGTCTGCAAACATTACTGGCTCACATACAAACAGACGTATATGTGCCTGCACGCTCAGTCACACACACTCGAGATGGAGGTCGGACCATAAAGGGTGCTTTAATTTCCCACTGTGTCAACCCTGAGGAGACAGTATAATGACTCTGTGTATCGAAGCAGAACTGTACAGTCAGGCTAACAGGAGCGTGTAAGAGAGGGCATCAGACTCTCACGGCCCAGCCTGCTGGAAGTGATGGCCCTGCAGGATTCCTGTGTTAACCTCGGGTTCCTGCTCTCGCTCCCTGCCCAGCGAACCCAAATCTCTGCCACAACATCCCCGACAGGAGGACTACTCCCTCTGCTGTGTTTGCTCAGCTGCGCTGGCTTTGTGTCCGTGTATCGAACCCTCTTGTTCCTGCTCCCTGGCTGTTTTCGCCCTCATTTTCTGTTTGGTTTCTTTTCTCTCGACAGTTTGTAGCTTCATTTGCTCTTTGTTTGGCTTTTGGAGAGCACGTCTTGACGTTTCCGAGGGATTGACAGCGGGGAGGTCAAGAGGTTGAGGAGAGGCGGCTACCTGAGGAAGTCTCACGTCTCCTGCTGCATAGTGTCACGGTGGTGTCAACATGTACAGTAGTCATGTAAACACGTTTCTGCTGTGCCCACTGCCTCTGTTTGGACTGTGATCGCTCTGACTCACTGCAAACCCGAGCCAAACCTATTCATGCACTTACCAGTTTTAAAGTAAATAGCTCCAATTTGGTTAGCTGGCTTACACGTAAACTACTTAATTGGTTGTGCCCAAAATTTCTTCATAGCCTGACTCATAAAAGCAATTTAAGGTAATTTAAAGTTATCAATGTGGATGCAGCAGGTTATTTCAAAACAAACAAGTTGCAGTTAAAGGTACACTACAAAGGATTTTCCTAAACAATGATGTATAGACTCATAGAAAGTAATCTCTCTCAATCATCACTTATGACCCACAAGATGCGCGTGGCGGTGTATTTTTCTGCAGAGATCAGGTGCCAGAGCGTAAGTAGTATGTATCCAGAAGGAGGCTATGAAAATTGTGGACACAGCGCTGAAATATAGTGAATGAGAGTGAATGTGGAATTGGCTTTAACATTCACT
Organism: Epinephelus moara; assembly: GCF_006386435.1. NCBI lineage: Eukaryota > Metazoa > Chordata > Actinopteri > Perciformes > Serranidae > Epinephelus > Epinephelus moara. The sequence goes on from NC_065509.1 coordinate 13,049,833, forward strand.
TTAGCTGGAGATACTGTTTACAAACAGTAACCGACAATTTGTACATAATATACCTTTAAGGTAAATTCAGAGATCCAGCTTTTGTCTCACCTGCAAAGATGCGTAACCGTTTGCGTCTCGGTGGCGGCCCCAGTCCTGACACTCCGGTGCACTCATCCTCATCGTCACAGTCACCGCTCACAAATCCCTCTTCCTCCTCATCGCTCCACCCGTCTGCTCCAACTCCCCGCGACCGGGCTCTCCAGCGCTTCTCAGATACCGTTACCAGCCGCAGCAACTGTGGGACAAACAGGAAGAGGTTAAAGGTAATGATGTTGAAAACACAGCCGCCCTCGCCCTCCTCATGAATCACTCTGTGGCCGGAATGTGCCTGTGCATTAATGGTTTAACAAAGCTGTTAAAATAAATAAGGGGTGTCTCTTGATCTGAGCGTGTACTGTATGATTAGAACAGTGTGAGGGGAATTCCTGACAAAAACTCGGGGAGATCTAAAAGCGCTGGTATTTACCAAACTCTAATTATAATCACCAGGCAGGAAAACAGTTTTGTTATCGGTGCCAGTTTTGTTATTTTTGTCCAAACGTGATTCATTCAAAGGGTTGTGGCTGTCGCTCCATGTAATTTACTGGGAGAAAAAGAAACAGTGGGGCAAGCAGGCTGGTGCGATTGTGTTGTTACTGGCAAACATCATTGTCTTCAGTGGTTGTCACAGGGCAACTGGGATACAAAAACACCACATAACACACTCTGTCCGAGTGGACTTCAAGGCCTTGGGATCTAAAACGAGAGCGTGGGAGGAGAGGAGAAGAAATATTGTTTAATGTTTGTAATATTATGACTTATTTCATTGCACCAGTTAAAGTTGGAAACCTCTCTCTCAAGGGATACCTGGCCAAGATGGCAGCATAAACACTTGCAGACATAATAAAAAAAAACAGTCTGCAGATTAAACAATGCGGACGAAGAGAAAAGAATATGAAGACAGATAGAAAAAAAGGATGCAACACAAGCTCTAGAACAAAGAAATGTGATATTTACAACAGAACCTTATCCCGGTTTGGCCTCTGGGCTGTAAAAGCAATTGTTGGTTAACTCAGATATTTTCCCATGTGATTTACAGCAGCTCATAATGTGTTTGTGCAAAACATACCAGAAGTGTTTATTGAGAATTGTGGTAAACTAATCAACTCATAAATAATACAGAAATGTCCAAGAGCTGCAAATGAATTACTCTTGATGATGAAGCAAAAATTGGTGCCTGAAGCCAGGCCAGTTGGCTCCAGACCTTGCCTTCAATGTCTTTGGTTGGACTCGCCTTTTACTCAAGTAAGTGTCTTAGAATCAGAAGGCTGGTGCTCAGAAAATCACTGGAGACACGTAGAATCAGGTGCAACCGAGTTTAATGTGTTCACAAGCAACAACAAATACAACTCATGAGTCAAGCTCCGGAACAAGACTGAAGTTTCACTCTCTGCGCTCTCCCTTTTATGCTGGTGAAGACTCTGGTGATTCTCCACCTTTTTTCTTTAGTCACATCTTAACTGTGTAATCTCTTCGAGCCACCTTGGGTGTGGTTCATACTGGTGTATCAGGCTGTGACAGCCTGGGCTGGACTTCCCCACCCTTATGTTCGAGCCAATTCTCACTGCATTTTTTAAAAAACATTGAATCTTAGGGACTCCTCATTTAGTCCCCAGTGCTTACATGCAATACATGATCAGATGCGTGTGAATGAGTACAATACATGAATACATGAAACAATGTGTTAATTGAGTATTTTAACTTCAACATATATTTCAACCTTAATCAACTTATGTCAGAGAATATCTACTGATTATTATTTTAATCACTCTTTGCAGTTAAAGCTTGTTTTACACTACATTGACAAAGTGCAAAAGGAGGAGGAAGCAGCAAACTTTATGCAATTCAATTACTATAACTGAGTAAAAATGTTGACTTAAAACTTTCTTTGCACTTTTTGTTGTGTGGCTTTAGAACAACACAGAAATTAAAAGAAAAGCTTTCCATCCTGCTCTATTCACGGGTGAGAAACATGTGAGCCAGCTTGGAGACAACCTACATGGCCGCTCTCTGACCATCTTTCAGCCTCCACAACATCACACATGATTGAGAGCCCTGCCAAGGTAACAGATGTGCTAAATTCCAGCCGCCTGCCCTCCAAGCTTCCTTTCATCTCGCCGCTCTGCCTGCATGTTTGTTTTTTATTGATTTCCTTCCTATCTGCATACGTCAGCATGCATTTTTTGTTGTTGTTTTTGGTTGTTTTGGCTGGCTATGGGAGAAAATTGAGTTCATATGGGCCTTGTCTCAAGTCAGCTGCGACGTCTGCCTGAGATCAGACTGTGTGTTTGTGTGTGTGAGAGAGAGAGACAGAGAGCGGAGGTATAAAAACCCAGAGCTAATCACAGAATTACGTCAGCCAGAAGATAAACAACCCTGTTCCCTTCGCCTGCATATACAAACCAGTCAATCTGGGTTTTACAAGTGACATAAACTCTAAAGTTTAGAGAGGGAACACACATCACCTTGTTCCCCGCATGGCTGCCCAACAAACCTCCATTCATTTCTCAACATTGAGGCCATACACGCACGATGACCACAACATTTCTAAAAGCCTGGTCACTAAGACTGAGGGACGGACAAACAGTAAGTCACAGACAGGACGGCTGATCCACAGGAACATTTTGACTTCTGTTTGAAGACATCGAGCAAAGCGCCAACTGTTGACAGAGCGGAGGCCTTAGGTGTCACATTAAAACATGTCCCACGAACAAACCCTCCACATAATGAATGGCGGTTTAATGTACTGGTCTGTTTTCTTACAGACACATGCATGTTTGCCTGCAATTGGAGAAGTCCTTCACAGACTTACTGAGGTCCTGAGATTCCTTCTCCTTGTCTGTATCCTGGCAACTCAGTCGGACTTTGGGAGGGGAGGGGCGCCTCGCAAACCAATTAAAAAGCAAACAAACTCTTGTAAAGCAGGGAAAGAAAGATGTGGTTCGGGGTATTTTAGAACAAAACCTAAAAAAAGGTATGAGGAGTGAGGGGAAAAACATTGACAGCAACTGTCGTGTCCTTGTTTAGAGCCTGGTCTGTCTGAACACTGCCATGTGTAGCTCACCACCTGCCAGCAAACACACCAACTCCCCTCAACACATATACAGGCATGCTGTCCTCTGATTCACTGTATGCTGATTTTAGAGGAAACAACACAAAGACTCTACAGCCATGCTAGCTGCTCTGTGAGGCTGTCCTCAACATAGACTGTGTAATAAAGACGAATGACACGACAACTCCCCAAAACTAAAGTCAAAACATCTCAATCACCCCCTGGTGGCTGGCTGCAGTAACACTACTGTGTAGACTACGGCTCCAAATGATGTCACCAGCATGGGATATTTTGTCTTCATTTTTGTACAGTGAGCAGACATGGAGATTTGTTGTCCATTATACAGTGACTGGTCCTCAGGTGCAGCAGCGCTTTGTGCTAAATGCTAATGTCAGCATGCTAACATGCTCACAACGACAACAACAATTCAGTAGGTATAATGTCTATATTGTTCATCTTAGTTTTGCACGTAAGCATGCTAACATTTGATCATTAGTTGGAATGTACCGATACAATACTTAGTATTGGTCCAATATTGGATCGGATATGAGAAAAAAAGAAAAGCATAATCCAATATATACGACATGCCGCAAAGAGATGTCACATGATGGGTAACATAGATGAGCAACAGGTGTCGTGAACAGAAGAGTTCCTTCAGAGCTTGTTCTGTCTACCCCTAGATAGTCTTCTCAATGCAACTAACTTGATATCAGGTGTAATAACAGCCTAGAATTTAGTTGTAAGTGCCTTAAGATGCCACACCTACCATACTGTTTTCAACTGTACATTACATTTTAGAGATGCTGTTATTTCTATGGTAAGTTATAGTTAGTAAGGTATGGTCTACAGTGCGACTTGCTATATCACTGAGGTACAGGCTTCATTGAGTGTTGAGTTGTATTCAGTATTTTGCATTGAATTGTAATTCCTTAGTTATTCTATATTTAAAGTGTTTACTGCATTAAGTTGCACTTTAAATTTCATTTTGCATGTTTGAGCGGTGCTGACCAATCAAACATGCTACTGAAAGTTCTATGAGTGAAACTTTTGTCCTTAAAGAAGCAGCAGTATGACATAACTGAGTCATGTTGTGGGGGTATGTATTTCTTCCTTTCTGGGACTAGAATAGTTCTTTCACAGTTTGAGCATGATGTTTTTTTTTAGATAGCTAGGTCAAGCAAAGTGCATCCACACAAATGTACAGCTTAGTTGTTTAAGATAAGGAAAAAGACAGCAACCCTTTGGTATTGATTTGGCAAATACTCAAGACTGCAGAATTGATATCTGTGAAATCGATGAAATATTGGTGTCAAGCCATCCCGAAAAAAACACTAAGTCCAAAGTACAGCTGAGATAGATGGTAAGGTCAAAAGTTTTGCAGGTATTTAGTCATCATCCCAAGTGTTGGACAAATCTATATTTTGACACTATGATGGAATTTTTAAAAAAGGCATTTTTCACTCTGAGGGGAACGTGAATGTCTGTACCACACTTCAGGGCAATCCGTGGGACAGTTGTTGAGATATTTCAGTGTGAAGTAAAATGTGGTGACCGACCAACACTGCCGTCCCTGCAGCTGCTAGCACGGCTAAAAACACATCTGAGAGTTTTATATTTTGGAATTAAAATCCAGTTTCAGACACACATGAGGGAAGTTGCATCAAGAACATACAAGCTATAAATAGCAGCAGATGAACAGCAGATGAAAAAATAAAAAATGGGATTTTGGGAATTAAAATAAGAATTTGGCTGCATAATCATAGCCATGGTCTAAATGAGCCATAGCAGCGAGCCGTGCCCTTCTCCACAGGGGGGGTAGCAGGGCAGTACCTCTCCCTGAACCTCTGTGGCAGAGTGCTGTGGCTTCTGCCCACTGACTGACTGCCTCTGCCACGGCTGCGGTAGCGGGGAGGGGTGGGATGTATGTTTGTGTCGAAAGTGACGCTGCGCTTTTGGCATGGCTCAGCCACAGCGTGATCCGGCAAGAGCCTCCAGATTTACCACAAGAGGGAGAAACCTCAAGTCGCTCTGGGCTGGAATCTTCTGCAATTAAAAAAAAAACCCAAGCAAAAGGAAGCAGGGAGGAAACAAATAAAAGAGACATTTTTTTGGAGAAATGCTCAGTATGTTTTCCATTAGGAGAGGAAATCTGGCGCTCTCACTCCTCTCCTCTCTCTCCTCTGTGTTTCGAGACTTGCATCGGGAGCTGGCTTGAACAGGCAGCTGGATGCACAGAACATGTAATCAGGACGGCTATAGGCATCCCGCAGGCCACAGGGTTCACCTTCCCTTAACACAAAAGCGCAAGTCACACCAAGGAAACACAGGCTCAAAAGCTGCACACAAAGCCCAAACATGTGGCGGATTGCTCAATGCAGGCCAGCCCAGACAGAGACACAGAAACCGCAAGTCTGTCACTGCCTCCCACACATGACATGAACTCCACACAGGGTCACTGTTCGACACGACAGCTGCAACTGAGCCCCTGGGCCCAGCCACTGGTTGACCTGCACTGGTAGAAATCAACCTGCACTCACTGGTGCGCATCAGCTGTGGCCTTTTCACGAGCTGGCAGTAAGATCCTGCTTTACGTTAGACCGTAAATCACAAAATGATGTGAAGATAGGGAGGCAAATATCTCAGTATAAACGTCATAACTGTTAAAATGAATGAGTGATGTCGGGAGTGAAACAGGGAGAGGATGACTAATGAAGACAGTGAGCGTATAGAAAAACGGGTCTCCTTGTCAGTGTGTGTGATTGGGATCAGGCCCTATGTTATGTCCTCCTCTCCACGCACAGGACTTGTCTGGACACGCTGCTCATGACTCGGCCCAGACGGAATCTGCTGCTCTGAATGTTTCTATCAATGCCTCAACACATCTTGTCAACAAATCTAATCTACAGAACTTAGGGCTTAGGTTCCCAAACAGAGTACTGCTTACCATACATTCATAACAAAAGCCATGATTTCAGCGTCTTATGTTGATGGTTTCTATAATTGCTCCGAGCTGAAGGCTTAAAATGCATACAATCATCATGTACTGTTTTAAGCACAACACAGTGATGAAAACTGCTGACCTGATTTTGGGGTTTGTAACTGAGACTGTATAAAAATAATGGACGTAGCCACTGTGACGTCACCCACTGGTTTGAGGAGTGGATTTGACCTATAGACTGACGTGTAGCAGACAGCCTGTCATTTATAGCAGTCACACCCTTAATTATGTGTGACTTTGAGCTGTAATAAAATGTAAATGGGTGAGTTAAATAAAAATTCATACCCGTACAGTTGTCATGAACAGGGAAATTAGCTATAGAGACCAAAACTGTTTCTTGTGGGTGTAAACATGTTTATTTCTGCTGTAAATTTGGGCATTTTATCATGGGATCTATGGGGACTTGCTTCTGGAGCCAGCCATAAATAGCTATTCGAGGAACTGCAGCATTTGGCACTTCCACATTGGCTTCATTTTTCAGCCCTGGAGGTTGATGCTTGGTTTGTAATCATTCGGTACACCACCTTAAAGCTGCTTTAATCAATATTTTTACATTAACAACAGGTCAGATGACCATTTGTAATGTGAAATGGGTCATATTTAATGACTAACCCACAGAAAATGATCACAACCCTCCTCTCAGCTCACAGAGCTTGTTCGCTTCTTTCAGTTCATTGTTTTGGTTTTATCACCCTCACCTTTACTATTTCGGTTCACTCTCACTGTTCTCACTAATCTTAAGAAAAGGCAGCTGTTTTAGGCAAAAAACAAGCTCAAAAGACTCATTGTGTGCTTCTTACTTAGCATGAAACTAGACAAAGTTAGCAACTAGCTAGTGAGCACAGCAGAACATTTAGCAGCTAAGGAGCCAGATACCCCCATAAGGACTTGGTGAAGACAAACCAGACATATGAGACAAGACTACTGGACCTACGTAAAGGGACATTTCACATTCATTTTATTCCTACCAAACTACACCCACTAACCTTATCACTGCGCTTAAGGAAGTGTGCATCTACTGCTAGTTCTCCTAGCACCACTGAGCTTGCTAATGTTACAGCTCAGCTAAGGAGGAGGCCATTAATCTTTACATCTCTTCTCCACCTCTCGTTGATGAGTAGATGCATGCTTCCCTCTGCATGGTGATACAGTTGGTGGGTGTAGTTCAGTAGAAAGAAACTGACCCATTAAATTCATCAGGTGGCCAGAAACAGGTCTGAAAACAAGGCAGTACTGCAACAACCAAGTAAGGCAAGAAACAAGTGTTTAGACAATCAGGTTGTATTCAAGTTAAGCTAAATCATCTGAACCACTTCTTTTGGAAGTAAAACCAAATTGAGTGGACCTGGGATGTTGGTAATAAGCTGTCATTGCACAGAGAAACTGCACAAGCACAACTGCAGCGAGGAAACAGCAGGTCAAAGTTCACCAGGAAGTCTATCTGTAATCTGATGGATGTTTACAATGTAGCCTACAGCTACCTACGTAAGTTTACTGTTCACCTTTGTTTCTCTTCAAAGTAAGTTTGACTAACCCAAACCCAGGTTTTGTTTGCAGCATGTCTGATCGTCTTGTGTTTGTAAGATTTCGTTTCAGTTATGCTGTCATTCCTAAATCTCAGTGATTTCCTTGGTGAGTACAGACTTATCCTCCCCAGTAGAAAATGTGGCCAAAAATTTTTTTATGGTGCCAATCAATATTTTTACGTCATCATGTAACAGGCCTACTTTAGGCATTCAGGCATTTTAGACTGTGACTCTAGTTGTCTCCTATTTATCTCAGAGCTCCTGCAAAACCAAAAACATTCTGTTCAGCAGGTTGTACATATTTAAAACAGCGCAGGAGCCGATGCCCGGGTGACTGTGTTAGACAAATCAAACACATGACTTTTCAGCAAAATATTTTTTGTGACAAATGAAGGAAATGGACTTTCCTGACTCTTAATCCCCACATGTATACTGTGCTGCTTCTATCAAGTTTGCAGACGTGCTGCTTGGAAAAGAGAGCCAGGAGGAAAGCAGGAGAGTGGGAATGAATGAGGGACACCACGGGAGACAGACAGACAAACAGACAGACAGACAGACAAACAGAGGAATGACAGGAGGCACTTTCCACAGGGTGACTCATGGAAAGCTCCTCAGCATGCTGACAGGCAGAGCGGAGGTTCGGACGACACAGCCTGCCCTGCAGTCCCACCCGCTCTCATTACTCAACTTTTATTGAATCTGAAATGTAAAGAGGAGGGGGATGTATGCGCTCTCTCATTCTTCTCTCTGCTTCTTTCCTTCCCGTCTTGTCTTCCTCCATCTGTCCGCGGTCGAGTATGTCACGCAACGGGAGCCCAGCAGACAGTTAATGCAGACAAGATTAATTTCCTGATGTTAATTCCAGTTGGAACAGAAAACACAGAAAGAAAAAAAAAGGAGCTCTCCAGTCGAGTGTTAAACTGGGCGTGTGTCCACTCCACCTTTCTGACGAAGCCCATAAGGCTATTTCCAGATTTCTCTTCTCTGGACTGAAACCTGAATGAATGTTTAGACTTCGTTGGCAGGGACTCCATTCCTCTGGTAGATAATCTTTGAAAGCTAATGAAAACTCCTAAACCCTCTACATATATTTAAGATAGAAGATTAAATAAATTGTTGCCAGTTCATCTTCTGGAAGAATAAACCATTGTGTCTTCTGTTTATTCAGACATTCTCAGCTCAGATCAAGGCAGGGCCTGAATATACAGGGTTAAGTCCCCCTAGTATTAAATATATCTGGAATGACAACAATGTTCAGTCTTTTTTGAGGCTAACCAAATGAAAATCTTGACTTATGTCTGTGAATGTGGCTGATTGTCTGCATGGGGTTTAATAGTTTAAAAAGTCCCATTCCAGCACAGGCCGCTGGTTGCTAAATCAGATTACACCCCTCAGACAATCTCTTTTTGTCTGCTGCTCGTCTGCTTTACACGTTATCGCCGTGGTTCCCAGAGTCGTGTTGCTAAGAAACCCTCCATTTTAACATCAGCAGACTGTCACTCCATGTCCCATGATCACACCTAGTGGGAGCTGGCGGACGCTCGGTTGGGTAAGCGTGTAACAGAGAGTGGAGTGGTCTGTGGGGCTACAAGCAGCTGCTCAGCTGCCGGCTAGTTTAGCATGCAGCTCACTGGAACACAGAGAAAATGGCTTGAGAGTGCTGGAAAATAGCAAAGTGGGGTCAGCAAAACTACCCCATACTGGCAAGGTACGGGTGTCTGGCAAGATGAAAAGGCAGGGAGCATGTGAGGGAAAGATAAAGTTAGGGAGTGCACACACTTTGACAGGTCCAGAGAGGAGCCTCTACTCTGCTGTGCCACCCAGAGCACCGCCGCCCCAAACAAAAGGCAGAGGAGGAACAGAGGAGGTCTCTGACCCTCACAGTGAGACCCTCTGATGACCTAACAGAGACAGGAAACAGGAAGTGTGACCCCTGACCTTTTTCAGGGGGATCCTAACACGTGACTGTGCACAGTGACAACAAGCCCAGGATGTGTGGCTCAGATCAGAGACCGCAGCAGGAAGACTCAGCTGTTCATGTCTCTGCTCCATGACAGTTCCACAAAAAGCTAAGGATCAGCAAAGAAATATTAGATTTAGAGAACGAAAAGCCCACTGCACATACTGTCACCTGTGTGTGTGTGTGTGTGTGTGTGTGTGTGTGTGTGTGTGTGTGTGTGTGTGTGTGTGTGTGTGTATGCTGTTCCTGGTTAGCGAGCCAGGCGCCTGGCTTGTGCAGCAGGGTTTTTATAAGCCGGCTGCGTGATAATTACACCCAGTGGGGTGGTAGTGGTGTGGGAGCAAAGGGGCGGAGTGGGTAGAGAGAGGCGACCCCGGTTCGGGCCTCAGGGCTGATGGTAGGGGGGAGGCAGGGAAGGAGGGGACAGGGAGGGAGGGCGAGGTGGAGGTATGGAGGTAAAGAGGAATGGGTGGCAGTGGTAGAAGGGATGGTTGGGCCTCATTAGGAGGCAGACTAATTGGGAGGAAAAGGGCCCTCACATGCTCTGTCTGACCTCCCAGCCAGCAGGGGAGAAAGCTGGGGTGGGAGAGTGGTGTCTGTGTGTGTGTGTTTCTGTGTGTGTGTGGAAGTGGAGGAGGGGTTTATCTGATAGTTGGATTCCTAAAGTTAAGGAACCATAACTCCTCAAATCCTGAACTTACCATGAAGTCAGAAGTCTCCCGGAAAGCGAAAGGATAACATGCGTGTGTGGTGCTCTAACAGGGATACCAACTCTGCCTCCACAAACACCCTGCAGCTCCTTAGAGGTTTACACCAGGTGTCACACTTCATTTAAAGAACCCTCATGGCTTATCCCTGCACACAAATATAGCGGCATAACAGCCCTCCTTCCTCCTCCGCTTCCAGGGCAGTCGTACTTCACACACATAAAAACTAGGAAGGCGAGAGGACGAAGGCCCTGAGGGGGTATATTAAATAACGCTTCAAAAACCCTCAGTAAATAACATCAAACAGAAGTCAGACTCTTTGACTGGAGCGAGCATAATGGCCAGGTTAGCAAGTGTAAGTTTACAAAACAGCAGGCCTAGTCTGACACCCATGGTGTCTATTAGTCTGATAGTATGCACACCCTGTAGGAAAAGGCTGCCGCAAGCTCGCCTTGTCATGAAGCAGCTTTAATTTTATCTCTACTGTAATTATAATACACACAGCATATTATTTATTCATACATTTCAAAGCGTATTTGAAGTGTTGCTTTATTTCATAGCCACTTGTATGTGTCACCGCTGAATATGAGCTGGAAATGTATCTGCTGTAGTCATGTGTGTGTGTATATGATTAACTGCTGCAAGTGTGCACAGTAAAAACTGTCTCAGCTTAAGTGTAGGAGTTATATATTAAAGAGTGTATTCTGTACGAGCATGCACGAGGTGTCGAGCACACGCTGCCCAGGCTCCGGTGGCTCGGAGGAAGTGAGACTGCGTGATGGAATTTGTGGCGCTCGGGATCTGGTTTATTTTCCACCCTGGATTCCTGTCCTACCTGCAGGATTTTCCCAGGTTCTGGCTTCAATTAGACTGGGAAGCTGGGCGGAGGGGGGGGGGGGGGTCTAGGGGTTTAGGAGAGGGGGAAGAGGCGGGTGGGTGGAGGAGGTAAGGGCGACAGAGCTGGAGTCTGTCACACACAACTCAGCACAGCTGGGGAGATGGAAAGAGAGGCAGATAGAGAGTGATGGAAGTAAATGCTAAAACGTGAACAAGGTGCAAGACTAAAAGCACTGGCACGCAATGTGAGGATGCTTGTTATTCTTCAAATGACAGAGCAATTTGAACAGCGCATGATGAAATAATTGTGTTTAGCCGAAAGGCATTCATAAAACTCTTCAACAAAGATGTCTTTCACATCCAAATGTATCTCTCCAAAGAGTGTCATATAGCCAAGAAGAGGCTGTCAGAATGATCCCAGGAGGTCTGACCCACCAAATGGCAAACTCATCTGACAAATGAGTGGGAAACGCTCTGTAATCAAAGACCAATCACATAATTGCTCTATTTTGCCACTAGCTCAACCATCTCCTGTGAGATTAGTTGTTCAGAGGAGAAACCCGATACGCTGGGAAGTTAAACAGATGTTCAGAAAAACAAACTCTCAAGCAAATCTCCTCAGAACAAGAACACATCACCAAAATAATATGTTCTAATTTAAGAGCGCTGCCTCCACATATGTCTCCGCACAAGGGAACTGACTTGGCCAGTTTTTACAATAAGGGAGTATTAATGCAGTGTCAGAGTTACAGTGAAGTTCTCATTAAGAAAACAGAGAGACTTGTCAGACTGGCACTGCAGAATAGTATCATTTTGACACTGCAGCCAAGGAAAGCGTTGGTGTACTCTTTATCAACTTAAAAAGGGACTGTTCACCCCCAAATCAAAAATACGCATTTCCTTTTATTTGAGGTGCTATTTATCAGTCTTCTAATGTGAGTTGCCGATGCTGAGTGTTGGAGATATTGGCCACAGAGATGTCTGCCTTTCCTTGAATGTAATGTAACTAGATGGCACTCAGCTTGTGGTGCTTGAAGCATCAAAAATACACACTTGAAAAACTCAACAGCAATGTGTCTTTCCAGAAATCATGACCCAGTTACTCAAGAGAATCTACAGACCTTTTGTGAACAGTTTGATGAAGGAACTATTTCCTTTCTACCGACTACGCCCACCAATGGAATCACCGCACAGAAGGAAGAGTGCATCTACTGCTAACTCACTTAGCACCACTGAGCTAGCTAATGTTACAGCTCAGCCAAGGAGGACGCCATTAATGTTAACATCTCGACAAGGGCGTAGGTTTCATTTCAACATGGGTGGGGGACACATATGAAATGGGGATCTTGGGGGCTCTCCATTAAACACTTGATTTTCATGCATTCTGGCGAATTTCATTGCACCAATTTGTGCCTTTTCTGCAGCAATTTATGGTGTAAATGTATTTAATTTTTGTCTAAATAAAAGTCCTCTGCTACTTTTATGTTTTTATTATGGGGGACAAATGCACATGTTCTAAATATTGAGGAGGATGTGTCCTCTGTGACTCCCTTGAAATCTACACCTATGCATCTCGCGTTGTCATGAGCCTCTCGTCCATGAATAGATGCACCTTTCCTTCTGCATGGTGATACAGTTGGTGGGTGTAGTTTGGTAGAAAGAAAATAGTTCCTACATGAAACTGCTCACAACAAGGTCTGTGGATTATCTTGAGTAACCAGGTCATGACTTCTGGAAAGAGACATTGCTGTTGAGTTTTTCAAATGTTTTTTGGCGCTTGAGCACCACAAGCCACGAGTGCCATCTAGTTCAATTATATCATATGTATTTTTAATTTGGGGGTGAACTGTCTCCTTAACACACTGCAGGTCACAACACTCAGACAGGACCTCACACAGGAATTTGTTACAAAGTGTGAGCATGCACAGAAATGTCCATGGCTCCTCACAGGCTTGCACTGTTTAAAGATTCCAAGTCGAGAAGCAATAACCGAAGCAGAAAGCCATTTCTCTTCATCCATTTATAGTGCACAGCTCACTTTAAACTTGGCTGCAGCTCAGTCATGACATCAGCTGCTTTAGGCGTGAGAAAACGTTGTTCTATAAGCTGAGGCGACCGGCTCTGAGATTTTTTTTTTTCCCTTTTGGTGTTTAGTTTAGCCTCAAAGAGCCACAGAGGCAAGGGTCTCCCTGCCAGACTGTCTCTGTATCTGCTGATTCTCTGATCAACACTGACAACGTGAGAAATGACACATTTCCGCTGCATAGTTGCATTTCACAGCACCATCGTCACGGAGCACTTAGGAGTGGAGGAATGAAACATCAGGGGGATTAAAGTTGGAAGGAAGTGGATTCTTTGGAGGGGTCCCATGTTCCCCTCACTGTTGGAGAGAGTAGCCCCTATATTTTATGACACAGTCTTGCATACTGTGGGCTGGGACTGATTCGTGGTTAGAAAGTGGGTCAGTACAAGCTGGAAGAACCATTGATTGTGCTCACCGTTTGAGCCAAAAGGAGAATAATGTTCATTCAAATGGAAAACGTGTGCAGGATAAAAGAGTCTTATGGGACTTGTAAAGACCAGTATGTGGGTGACCCATGTTCTGAATGTGGAGCTGAATGCGTATAAAGGACAATAATGTACACATTCTTTAGTCTGCAGCTGTGAACATACTGTACAAGATGCTCAAACATAGAGACGACATCACGGGACTGAGCAGCTTTTAATCAGCATGGCACTCTCCTGGTCGACTTCCAGGAACATTACACATACTATCTCATTGCTGGCCTGTCCTCATACACTCCGCACATAAACAGGGCAGATGAAAGTAATTATCTGTGAGCTGTGGCCTGCTCTCTCATATCAGATGGTTAATTAGTCCATTTGCTTTTAGCCCTGCAATATCCAGAGCTGGTGGTCTTTCAACTGGCGGGGAGGCGGAGACCTTGTAAAACTGCCTTTAACTAAACAACATCACTTTCTCTAGACCTTTCAGAGGTTGTTTACAACATGCCGGCTCAGAGCAGCTAGGACCATGAAATACTGTGTATAGTCAATAAACATTTAGCGGGATTATAAAGCCAGTTTAAGGGGTTGCCTCTGACATCAGCTCTACTGGCAGATATGTTTTTTGGTCACGATTGCATCATGATTCTGCGGATGGCAATGTCAATCACTCTTTCCACCACTTTAACAACCTAGACAAGTACTGTATAAATTGCCACAAGATTTTGTGCAGACATTTATGGTGCCTTGAGGATAAATAATGACTAATGACTTGCTCATCCCCTGACTTTTAAATCTAGTCACCAGCAGGTCAAACATTTCACTGATCCAGTGAAATATCTCAACATCTACTACAGGGACACTTAACTTTCTTTGCCCGGGAAGCACTTTTGCAAAATGACAGGAGGCCAGGGGCCACTTATTACACTACCATTAGTAATATTTATCAGTATATATAATAAATTAAATGTCTGTTTTCAACCTTTCCATATTTACTGTACTCACTTATCTTTGCTTAGAGGCAAATCCTATCACAGCTAGTGGTACTTCCATTAATGAAAACTATGACCTTTTTTCCACGACAAAGACAAGCTCTTGATGAACTAAAAATGGATCTTGATAATAAAAATTATGATGAAATCTATGATTCATTTTTGTTGACCAGACTGGACGAAAAGTGGTGGAATATCAGACATTCAAAATGAGAGAAGAGAATGATAAATAATTTAATAAAACATTTTAGAAAAAGGTTTTGAACTAGAAAGCTGAAAAAGGCCGTGCTCCAATTTATCTTCTAATGCTGTATGAGCAGTGTGAGATTGGAGTGCCGATGGGCTGGTAAACTCCAGTTAATAGTCAGCACCAGGATGTTTCGCCTGCAAAAAACCTACAACAGAGTAGCGTCAGCGGTTGGTGCGAGTTATGAGTGGTAATTTGGCATTAAATAAGCAGCCGTGTGTCTGACTGTAGATGGTGGAGCTGTTGAATGGATTTGTGGAGTTTGTGAGTTTCAGTGGTGGCTGTTAGCAGCTAGGTCTGCTTGTTAGCCCGTGAACGGCAGCAGAGCGAGCAGCCGCCAGACTTCACATCTGTTCCCCGCAAGACTCAGATCTGGATTGTCTTGAGAAGGTTTATGGTTTGACGCTGTTTGACAGCCAGGTAGGAGGTTTGGTTATCTGTGAGTGTAACTGTGCTGTAAGTAAGCAGTCTAAACACAGCAGTGTTTTCTCTGACCGAGTCTAAAGTTTAGTTTTATTTACTGACTTTGTGAGACATGAGTGTAAACCTCCAGAATAACATATTGCAATTTAAAAATAATTGAGGCTTTGGTAAAGTTCTTTTTCTGCTTGTTAACAGTGAGATGGATAAGTCAGAGTTTACAATGAATCATCCTTTAAACTTGTCATAAACTCTGCTGGAGAAATGCAAGACTGTAACCATGTAGAAATCTGTTCTCAATTTTTTAGGCTATTTGTAGAAAAAGAATTATGTCTAAATGATTTTTTTTAAACTTCTGATACCTGTATTGGCCTAATTGGATACATTTCAAGGGGGGAAAAAAAGACAAAAAGTTGACCAAATTGTCATGACTTTTTGTTTACTAAGACATTTTGAGTTGTTGTCAAGTAAAACTTGACCTCTGTTGGAGGGTCCTGGGGATCCTCCACTGAGACTTTTATGAAAACAAGCTCTATTTTGATGCTTTTTATACATTCTGATATCTTATTCATACTGACAGTGCAAAAAAAATTCAGTGTGAATCAATTTATTTTTGTTGTGAATTAAATAATAGTCAACGGGCCACCCAGCACCTTATTGAGGGCCAGATTTGGCCCAGGGACCGTAAGTTGACTATCACTGATCTACTAAATGGAATGACACAAAATTTTGTAAAGGAAATTCATAGTTTCCAGATGATGTATCATAACAACTTTGTCAACCACCTGAATTTTCAACTAACCCCATTGTGAATTTTTAAATACTGTATTGTATTAACTTTGGTGATCCATTAACTTTTTATCCAGCACCACCATCATGTCAAAATTCTAGTTCATGACCATAAGCCTCAGCTGTACTTGGTGCTAATTGTTTGCATGCTAAACTAAGATGGTGAACATGGTAAACTTTATGCTAAAACATCTGAATGCATCACCTTGTCAAAGTATAGCCTCACTGAGCTAACTGTTGAGTCCTCAGGCTCAAATGCACTAAAAGTGTCTGACGCGTGCATTTTGAAATACGCCTAGTGTTTTAAAATGGCTGAACATGCACAAAAGTGTTTTGAGGTATGACACACTGCTTTAGAGCTCCTACTCTGACCTTGTTTCAATTTTGGAGCATCAAATGAGGACAGAGCGACCAAAGTCAGTGAAGCAGAGAGAAGAACAAGGACAGAGAAAGGCAGACATACAGCTGGAGCACACACCAGTTTTGAACAATAGCTAACAGGTGATGTTAGCTCTGTTAGCTTAGCTTACAACTTTATAAACAATACCACTGTAATTCTGCAGCACTTAATAAAAACAACTACTAATGCCAACACCTATACTAGGCCTACTATGTATCTGAACCATTGTTTTGTCATGTCAGATACTAAAAATAATAAGAAAAAAAAGGCAGAGACCCTCGCTAGTTAGGCCATCGCACAACAGACACTATTATCCATCATGAACATTCACTGTCATCCACTAGTCATAAAACTTAACTTGCTGCATAAACATAATTAATTAGCACAGTGCAGTGTTATGATTAACTGTGCTTTATGTTACCCACCTGGAGGAATAAATAAAAGAAGAAATTCGATGGCTGCCCCGGTGTTTTACTGCCAACCTGACGAAAGCAGCAGCACGCAGGGTGCACACAGTTGCTCTCATGCCTAATGGTTACTCCAATAGAGTGAATGTGTGGTGGAACAACACATTTCTTTTTATATTGGCAAATTTCAAAAATGGATATACAAATGGTGAGGCAAAATAACAGGAACAGCTTACAATATAATGAAAACTGACACATAAACATCATGAATTGAAACCTCAGAAGTGATCATAAGGTTGAGTGAGCTCTCTCAGGCTGAAGAAAACTTTAATATTGTAAACTTCACAAGGGGAGTTTTTATTGCAGGGCTATTGTATTATGTTGCATCATCTTGTGAGGCGTTCCTATTATTTTGTGTACCCGAGTATAGTGATGAATTGTAGTAAAAATATTTGTGTAATCTGATTTTTGCACAAATGGCTTTGAGTCATAAACAGTTTTACTGCACATGAAATATGCAATCAAGCGCAGTCCGTCTTTTGTCAGATGTTAATCCAACCTATTGATGTGGAGATCTAAAGGGAAGTTGGAGTTCAAGCAGAAATGTGCCTGACTCTGCTGTATGGTCATCAGATATGGGATTAAAAGCTCCCATGTGAATCGTCCATCTGCATTAATATCAGGCGTTTATGTAAACAGCATCAAAACCCCATAAATGTCCACATGTATACCACGTCATCAGTACAACATCGGAACCATTGTGAAATGAGTATTAGGTTACTGAACTGAGAACATCTGATCACACACACACACACACACACACACACACACACACACACACACACACACACACACACACACGGAGATAAAGTTTGACAGTGTCCATGTTTCTAAAGGATTGTCTGAATGTCTGTAACACAATGAGCTCAGTCATTCCACCAAACTGCATTTCCCTGCAAAATCTCATCAAAAGCCCATCAGGAAACTGATCCACATGGTAAACAGTCTGCGCTGCAGCAGCTCTGCTTGTAATCATATGGGTACAAATGTTTGTCCCTGTCAGGGCAGGAAGTTTTGAAAGGCTTATTGCATTAGAGTGTGTATGTGTGCATGTCCTGTGTTTTTAAGATTAAAGGATGTTTCTAGTTTATTACAGCTACACTGGCTTTTATTTTTGGCCGTCATTCCTGTTGGTATCAAAAACATCATATGCAACAAGTTAACTGCTGAGATGTGGAAATGTTCAATGCAGTCACCAGAGTAAATGTTGCCGCTGTATTTTTTGGCAAACCAGGGATATGCTTCATTTGCAGTGTTGGGAGTAATATGTAATTTATTCCATTAGATTACTCAAACTAAGTAATGTATTCTAAATACTTTGGATTACTTCTGGAATACTTCAAAATCATCTTGCTGATCTTATTGGGTCTTTTCATGCCAAAAACACACAACAGTGTCCTGGCTGTGCATCTCCTGTCACTGCACTGCACACACTTTTTAAAAATCTATCTGTTTATGGGAAATGCGTGCCTCATATGAATTGAACACAATGTCGTAACAACAAGGGAGCGTCGCTCTCTGTCCACGCTGAATCCGTTAAAGATGCACTTCTGTTATGTTATGTCAACAAGCCACATAGCCTACCTATCAGCTGTGTACTCAACAGGGGATGTATCCACTTAAAAGATGGACAAGTACTTTCTTTCTACGTTGGTACTTTTTAAACAAAAAAAACCCACATTTTATATTGTGATGTTTACTGAAAATGACAGACAATATGGCCAACAACAAGGAAGGATGTTATTAGCAATGGTAATTTACCAGAAACCTCCTTGCGATCTCCCTCCAGCCAGCTGCTTCCTCATTTTGTTTTTTTTGTAGTTAAATGAGATATTGTGTAGATCACTCCCCAATTCAACCTCATGAATCAGCTGTCCCGCATCCACTGTGGTGCTTGCAAAGCAAGCGACAGGAAGGACACGATGTGAGAGCAAATGCACCCAAACAAATAAAATAATACATTTAAGTAATCTACTTTTTGAATATGGTAACTGTATTTAAAATACCACCAATTTAAACTGTAACTGAATACAGTTACTCATATTTTGTATTCTAAATACGTAACTTACTTGTATTTTGTTACTTCCCAACCTTGTTTGTACATTTCACAGGTAGCTGATATGTTCAAACTTAACAATTCTTTCTGTTTCAACAACACTGGGGTTCATGTGTGATTATATTTCGGCACAAAAAGATTACATTTCGGCTTTAAATACCCGGTTTGGTCACCACAAACACGGCTGGAAATGACCCAATGCATCATTTAAAATAGAGTACTTGCTTTGGTCAGTCTCAAACAGTAGTCTGTTGCTGTCTGCTGCAACATACAAATGTATACCCATACCTGTAGTTTTTACAGAAATGTACAATGCCAGCATATTATTCTGGCGACTGGGCTGGAATGTTGCAACACTGATAGAAAGAAGTCAGATGAGGACAGGGACACGCACAGTGAGATGATCATACAAATTTTTAGCATACTTCCTGGTTAGATGAATTTATTTGGAAGAGAAAAATAAAGGTGAGCAGTAAAATAATTAACTTGACTGTATGTTGTCAACATCCTTCATATTTTAAGGACCTCACTTTTGGTTTAACCACATAATAAAGTGATTTGGATTATCTGGCATAACAGTTGCCTGTATATAACCTGTCAGATTACCTGCCCAACTTTGGTTTTCACCCTGTCTGACTTTTTTTGTGATGTTGCTGTGATCTAAGCAGTTACTTAGGATAGTACAGTGTTTTTAAACAAAGTACAAAAGATGGTCAAAACTATAAAAAATAGGACTCACATTGGAATTTTTTAGACCTGCATGTAACATTGCGAGTGAGATCGGGGGTGAATCATGACGGAGATTTTTGAAGAGGGTAGAGGGTAAGTAAACACCTAACACTTCTGTTCAAGTACCGCTCCTCTCGCTTACAGCAGGCCAAAGCGTACATGAGGTAATACAGCAGAAGTAATTGAGAAAATTACAGTGTCTCAAACCACAACCCTCTGTATTTTTCTTGAGGGTCTCTGGTTGTCAGAGTCGGAGTGGAGGAAGGTCCACAGTTGCTCCTTGGATCTCCCAGGTTGTTTAAACAGGAGAGAGGGATTCTAATCCACTGTGACAGGCCTGCGGCACTCAGAAGCTCAAACACATACGTGTAGACAAAAACGCGCTCACGCAACCAGACTTCACAGATGTGAGATGGTGTGTGTGTGTGTGTGTGCGTGTGTGTGTGTTGGAGGGGTGGGTGGTCAGCAGCCATCCCAAGTGTTGACAACTACAAGTGCAACCACCAGGAACCAGGAAGTACAGACAGATCTGTGGGCAGATACATCTATCTACAGAGGCTGACTTTGAGCCTGCGTGCCAGCATCTCTGCACTCAGCCCACTCCAAAAGGTGGTTTCCATGGCGACAGCAGCAACGAAAAAAGGGGGCTTTGGCCTTGACGACAGCTGGGGCTTACAGAGGATGGAGGACATAATCTATTCAGAAGTTTCCAGTCAGTAGTATTTTTTTGTTGTGTTTAAAAACAGAACATGGTGTTGACATCACCTTGAACACAGATTGTCGATAAAGTTTCTCTCAAATATGAGAGAGAAAGGCGCAGCACAGCAGAAGGCATCTTCATTTCACATCTTGTCTTGTCCTGTGCTGACCTGCAGCAGCTTGGAAATCAATGTCCAATTGTGAACCAAGAGGTAGAACTAATGGTGAGGTAAACCCTTACGCCTCCACAGAGGAGAGGGCAACTTGTGTGCGCAGAGAGACGGCTTACTTGAGCTGTTGTAAACTTTAAAAAACACAGTTTAACAAGAACTCACAGGAGCAAAATGACAAGTGGTGGAAACACACAGACCCTGGACGACACACACACGCATGGACACAGCTCACCTGGTTGATGTGTTTGAGTTTGTCTATGATCTGGCTGATGATTGGCTCAGGGGGCTTGTTGCTTCGGGACTCTGAGCCGGGGTGCGCTCGCTTCAGGCCAGGCCCAGGAAACCTGACAGGCCAGAAAGAAAAATAAATAACTCACTTCTTATATTTCTGATTGTTTAGAGGAGTTTCACTGAATTTAGAAAACCTCAATTTGAGCTTCATGAGTGGGAGACATAATGAACTGCCGCTGCTCTATCACTCCACACAAGGCGCTTATCACCACCTAGTGTTGACAACATGAATGACAGCTCCTCTGTTTTTCTTTTTTTGTAGTTTAGGGGCAGAGCTGCAGAGCTGGAAATTTAATTTGTAACTCAACCCTTTCCAAAGGACTAACTTTTCCCTCGCTGAAGACATTACGTCTATAAAGTTAAACAGGGGATAATATTTTTAATGTTTCAAGATATCTTTTTATATTTTTAATAAAAGCAGAGGAGACTACAAACCTCTCATGGAAGAAAAGAATTTTTGTTCAGAAGCATCAGCCTTTAGACAGAGAGGCTGTTAAATGTTGATATAAAAATGTTTTACTATTTCAAATTCAGCCATGAGCTAAAAACATCTTCAAAGGAGTTAAACCATTACACAAGGTCTAGCTGCTAATTAATTTCATGCACATTAAACTGGTCAATTAGTGGCTTTTAATCATATCTGGTGTAAATGAGAGGACATTAGCAGAGATGTGCTTTTGTCCTGCTTTAGCAGCGAGGGTATATTTAGGTAAAAGCAGCCTACGGGCAGGTGCTTACATGTCCCTGTGTGTAACTGAGGAAACGCGGCTCTGTTGACACCTGTGTATGTTATCAAGAGGAGGGGCTGGAGAGTCTGAAACTTTCCTGCAGGTGTTTCACCGCTCTTGGCAGAGCCAGGATTTAACCCCTTCCCACCACACCATCGCAGCTTTGGCATGAGACAAGCGTGTCTGGATGAGTTAGAGTCAGGATCGACAACATATCCTCCCCCGGGCACCACAGTGATATGAGTGGTGGTGAGGGCAGAGGTCATATCTCAGCGTAAATGCCATCTGCTATATTGCTGCAAATGTTGGACAGGTGAAGGACAAATAGGCCAAAGTGGGGAAAATTATTTTCAGAGGAAAGGTGAGCAAGAGAGAAATGAGTCTTGAAAAAAACATGTGTGTAAGTGAGATTGTGTGTGTGTGTGTGCAAAGCATGAGGTCATACTCTGTTCTCATCACTGTGACACCGCCCTGAGCACCCACACACATCCAAAAACACACACACACACACACACACACACAAACCTTTCACCTGCCATCTCCATTCATCAGTCTCCCGCTCTCCCCTAAGCCAGACTTTTCATTAAACTCAAATTACATTTCCCCAGTTATTTATTCTTCTTATTAGCCATGATCTCACCCCCTCTCCACTGCTAATTATCACATTAATAATGGAGAGAGATGTGTGATCCATTAAGGCGAGGAATAGAGGAAATATGGGTCGAGGAAGGAGGATTAGAGGAGGGAGATTTTGACTGACGATTAGGAGCCGAGGCAGGTTAGCGTTTCACGTGCTAGATGCCAGTCAGATAGTTTTACCGAGACGTAATTTAGTGTGTCTCACCGTTAAAGTCTTTTTCACCACTGATAGTCTCAGTTGTCAGCTTTCGGTTTGTTATCTGATCGTTCCTGTGTTATTGTTCGCTGCCAGCGGAGCTGATGAGATCAGTTAACTCCAGTGATAACCTAATCTAATCTAACACCAATTACCATGCTATTAGGTCCAGTCTGAATGAGATGCCTCTCACATCAGAGTAAACAACAGGAGGGGAAGAGACCCCAGGTGTTGAAGGACTATATAATGGAGTCTGACGCTTTTCACACCGAATGATCACACTTCCAGTCCTACGATGCAGACATGGTCAAAGGTCAGAGTATGTGGGGTGTAAACAGTTACTGTTAATACACTGTACGTCTCCAGGCTGAATGTCATCTTGAGCAAAAACCAGAATCAAATTTAGATGATATCATAAAAACAGCTATAAGGGACTGTATGAAAATTACTGAGGTGGTGAGGGGGCCAAAGCTTGTCTTCATCTCTGTTAAAAAAGGCAAAGCCCCTCTCCAGGGGTATTAATGTTTTTCTTTTAACCCACATCTTCAGAAACAAACTACAACATCCGCCCGACAACATGTCTCAAATCTGTACAACTTGTTAATTGTGTACTTCAAATTGAATCTTCATATCTGGTAGAATTTCCAATGTGTGCTTCCAATGTAGACAAGTGGCATGGCTCTGGGGATGGCAATGTCCATCTGTCTGTCTGTGCACCATTTGGTCCAGCCTGAAATATCTCATCTATAAAGTAATGCAAGGATTCTGCTTTCTGTTAGTGAGCATCACCCTGATTCCCTCGTCCAAAAAGCCAGTGGTGTTTTTCCATTGGACTGTGGATTATTGCAGAAAATAAGCTCTGTGGCAAACAAAAAGTTATGATACTTATACATTTTGCTCAGCAAATGAACACCACTTTTATGACCTTTGAAGCGTAAATACATCCCCAGAAGTAAAAAGCTAACATAAGGTTATTAACGAACTACTCTATGGTCCCATGACTTCAACATTGCCACCCCATTGAGACTGTAAAGCTGTGTTCGGCATAATGATGCTTTGTGGTCTCATTTAAACACTTGTTAGCGACCACCTTTTTTAAGATGTGTAAAAGCTTCAAAATTCATGAGTGGGGTATTTAATGTCCTAGAACAAGACGCTCAAGTATGTCCATTTTTTTTTCATACAGGCTGTTCCCATAGTCGGAGACAGTCCAAAAATATTAGTAAACATGAACAACTCCCAAATACAAAAAGCTAGAGTGCTAAAACTCATATTTGTGATGTCATAGGATATAAAGCTCGGAGCTGCTACATAGACAATGAATGGTAAAAGATGTTCTAGATGATACTGAGAACACCCAGGGAATGTTCTGAGTATATGGGTACGTTTTCTGTTTCTGAATTGAGAACACTATAATAGAATAAAGCTCATGACCACTCTGGTTTTTGTCTTTGAAAGACAGCAGCTCATGTTCACAAATACTGACTGAACCTCCCTCAGCCATGGAAATAACAAATTGGTATTCTTGATTTATGTGGTGTTCCCCTTTCAGCTTGTGTTAATATTATTTTAGGCATCTAACCAAAAACCCAATTAAAAAACCACTGACTTTGAGAGAGACTTCGGAAATATGCTCACTCATTCACAGGTTTTAGGACTCATTCCTGCACCACAGTATTAGATGGATTGGCATGAGCTGTGGTACATATATCAATGGTCACTAGACTTTGTATTCTACCAACAATCTGGTAATTCCCTTGACTTTCCTTCTGAGTCCACCATGAGGTTGACATTTGTAATTTTTCGTTAACTGTCTTAACAACTACAGGATGGATTTCAGTTTTATCGACTTAAGACATTCGTGTTCCCCTCAAGATGAACTGTAATCATTTTTCCTCTCACACCACCAGATCAAAATTGTATTCTGTCCAACACTTTGGTTTTTGACCAAATACCTGCAAAACTAATGACATTCCCATCAGCCTCAGCTGTACTTCC
The DNA here is from genome assembly GCF_006386435.1 of Epinephelus moara. NCBI lineage: Eukaryota > Metazoa > Chordata > Actinopteri > Perciformes > Serranidae > Epinephelus > Epinephelus moara. The sequence continues at coordinate 13,074,323 of NC_065509.1, forward strand.
TGCTCAGTCCCAATGAGCTGAAGTTTGACTGTTAACATGAAGTAAGATAAGAAATGGAAAACATTACTCCTGCTTTACATCAGCATGTTGGCACTGACAATGTGAGCATGTTGCCATGCTGACACTCACATTTAGCTTCAAGTAAAGCTGCGTGCTCGGGGACGACTGCTGAAAATTTGCCTTTTGGATAACACAGGCACATTAACTGTGATCAATGTGCAGTGTCCCTGGAAAATACATTATTAAAACCCGGGTGCAGTGACAAAACTGTTGTTCCTTGCTTATGGCAAAGTGCACCTTTATGAATCACATTACAAGTGAAAGTTCTTTTCCTTGTGACTTTTTATGTAACCGTAACTACTTTGCAAAGGAATGATGAAAGAATATATTGATTTAGGATGATAAAATAAAACTCCCCTGCTCTTCCATAAAAGTCAGACTACTCTACCTTCAGCCAGAGGAAAAAAATGACCTCCCCTCCCCCTATTCATTTTCATTTTCATACAGTCCCTGAATCAAATGTTCACAGTTGACATAGCATCTAATCTTTTATCACTTATCACACACGCATGAGTTTACACTGTCATTAGATCCAAAAGAGGAATGGAAATTTACTGTTTTGACTTGACACGGCACCCCATCTGTTATCACAGTTATCAGTGTAACGCTCTTTGATGTGGTAAAAAGTGTTGCTCCTCTGATCTTGGCTCCAGGTGGGATGGTAAACACGTCTGATAAAAAAGCGCCACATTTAGCTGCAAAGATCACTCCTCAAGTATCGGAGACATTCAGTACCCGACCCCTCCAGCGCTTACCCCCCGCACCCACCCAGTCTAAAATTATCTGCATGAGACAATACGAGAATGAATGCCACGTTTGGCTCTGGAGTCAGTCCTATCTGTGAGGATAATGGAAGATGATCCAGAACAAATCTCGGAATGAAAATGTACCCCGAGTGAATTTGCAGGCATATGCCCTCACAGATGACACAGAGAATTGCTTGCCTGGAGGCATTGTAATCTCTCCATCATTTCGTCTCCTTTCTTGCCTCCCAGCACCTTCCTATCACACTGTTTGGTCCAGTTTGTAATCATCCCCTCAGGACAGCTCTGCCCTCATGCCAACCTGATGTCTCCTCACAGATTGAGACTCTTTTCTATCTCTGTGACAGACTCTCTTTCAGCAGTTTGAGAGAGCTTGGAATTTATTCTCAGTCCTCCCTGGGAACCAGAGGTAAAACATTAACCTGCAGTGCTCCTCGTCTGAATTGTGTGCCTCTGCATTGATTAAATTCCACACATAATTTACAAAGCAAAAAAAGGAAAAAAGGATGATATCTATAACCATCTAAGCCAAATTGAAATTGGGGCCGGCTGACGGTGCGGGCGGAAAGGAGGAAGTTATGATGTGTGGAGCCAAAGGACAGGGGTGAAGTGAAATATTGCGCAAACCAAATGAGGTTCTGCAGGGTGCACGGGAGATGTTGAATGAAGGAGGGGAGAACGATCGAAACAGCAATTAACTAAGCGAGAAGAAGGTGACAACACGCCTGACATTAATAACATCCCATAGAGCCAAAGTCAAGATTTACACTCACACTCGGTGGGAGAGGGGGGCCCTCGTGTGAGGCTCATCAACTCTGGGCAAACTTACCCTTCAACTCACCTACAGTCTCCTGGGTATGCCGCTGGACTACTGGGAATTCAAGAATCAGAGCAGGCTATTTGTATAACTGATCATCTAGTAAGGCAATAAACCTGAGTGGGACCATCCTGCAGGCTGGAGGCTGTGCTAGGTAGCAGATCTGTCTATAGGGCTCACAGTGTGTTTTACAGCTGTAAATACAGGCAAATGAGACACTGATTTACCTGTCTGTCATCTCCTGCCCATTCCAGCAGAGGGAGTGGTTCGCTGGAGCAGGCTCATGGCTGCACAGCGCCTCCCCAAGACCACTGTAGAAGGAGCTGAAGCCCTTTAGGTTGGAAATGAACTCCCTGAGGAAGGCAAAGAAAGGAAATGTTCAGCATAGAGAGAGACAAAGAATAAAACTTCAGTTAATCTGAATATGACTCACACACATCAGCAGGGAGAGGAGCAGAGAGATAAAACTGTCCTACAGTGAGAGAAGGAGAGGCACAAGGAAAGAAACACAAAGAAGAAGAGGCAGAGATGGAATGAGAGAGGGAATTCAGCTTGAGAGCGAGTCGATGAGATCCCCCTCGAGAAGGAGAGAGTAAAAGAGGCAAGAATAAGCAGTGTCTCTGTTCCTAATTGACATTAATCTGGCCATTGTGCTGCAGAGGCCAGCAGCCCCGCTGGGCATTATTACACTGTTCATTTAAGCCTGTTATTGCATCAGGGGTGTTGAAAACACTCAGGAGGCGAAAGACTGAGTGCTGCAAGGTAACGGGAGGAAACCTGTCCACAGAGTCAGGGACAATATTTTTCTGTCACTGCCCCTGAAGTGGTCTCGATAGTGAGTGCTGCTTCATCAGCTGGAAGGGTCTCAGTCTGGATTACGTCTCCTGATTTCCTCACCTGCGGAGGCCGGCTAAAGTCTCATCAGAGTCCAAGGATGAGGGCTGAGTGTTGCGGGCTGCAGAGGCAGCGGGAGGCTGGGGAGGGGGGGATCCGACTGAGCGAGAGGCCCGCTGAGGAGTGTGTCCACACATCCCGCTTACCTGCAGAGGAGACAGGAGAAAATGAGAAACCGGGATTGAGTGAGCGAATTCAGTTCCCCCAAACCTCTTCACCTCACTTATGTTGCATTGCTCCCAGTTCCTGGCCCTGAGCCTGTTTATTCAAACTCTTAATAGCAATGACACTGCAGACAGTAAGAACCTGTCAACAGCCAAACTGCCGGCCTTACTCAGCTGAGCCCCTCTGCAAATTGTCATCTGTTTGGGTTTGTTTATTTTTGGGAGGGATGAAAGCAGGGGGATTTGCATAACAAACAAGTCATTGTATCCTCTGCCAGCCGTTTCCGCCTTGTTCGAATTTGTAATCATAACACTCCAAAAACGCGAGCGTGAAAATAAGGCCTCTCGTTTGCTTCTTCTTCCCCCATATAAATGCCATTGTGTTTCCACACGGGACGACATAACAATAATAAATAAGAAGTCCCTCTCTGTCTCTCAGAGATAATGGACCTGGCACATTCTTTTCAGGTGCAATAAAAATGCAAATGGCTGTTAATGTTTAGCTTGTGGTTTAATGATTTGCCGGTGGTTTAATTTCCCCCGGGGATACTGGCCGAGGCTTAATTCTGCCATGTAATGTTAACAGCTAATTGTGCCCAGCTCCCCTTTAAGTGAATAGGCTGGCACTACTGCCGCTGAATACTGATGTGACCTGATAGAGCAGCACTGGACATCTTTATCTGGTGGCAACTGTGGCCACAAGCGCTCACACACACATACACACACACACACACACACACACACACACACACACAAAGATTTCCCAGCGTAAACAAAAATGAATCATTTTATGCAATTATTCATTTGAACATAATGCACCCAGGCCCATTAACATGATAAACATGCACTCCTACATAATATAATGGCAAACCCACACACTTGCATGCGTGCTGACACACACAGAAATGCTGATCAGCTGAAAGACAGAATGATCAGGGTTAATCAATGCAGCCTTGTCATCCAAGGATACAGTTCTAGTCACGGCACAGACACCTTAGTCCACACACACACACACACACACACACACACACACACACACACACACACACACACACAATCCTGATAGTCACAGATGGTTGAGTTCTCCTGCACCAGGCATTCACTAATACCCTGCATCCCTGACTAGCCATCTCCACTAATACTGCCCCACTGTGTACTTGGGGAAATCTCTCTTTCTCTCTCACACACACACACTTCAGCCCATTGTCTCTGCCACCTCATTCTCTTCCTCTCGTGTAATTCTCTCGTTCTCCTGCGCCTGGAGCGAGTGCCGGTGCTCCCACAGGCCATGATTAATGTGATTGGAGCTGCGTTCCTCTTTTTGTTTGTGCGTTCCCGGGAAGCCGTAGGGGAGTTGTGGCACAAGGGAGAGACTGATTCAGCACGCGGGCCCCTCTGCCGCCGCCTCCCATTCCCCCCCCCGCCCGCCGATTGTTTCCGGATTCTTCAAGGAAGGGGCTCATTAGTGGGGTATTAATATCACCCAGGGCTGGACTAACACAACCAACAGGAGAGTCTGCAGATAAAGCCTGCCTCAGCGTGAGAGCTCTGAAATATCTGCACACTTTTATCTGCACCAAGCAGCCTGCCTCACTGAGAGAGAGGTGCTGACGGCCTGTAATACAACACACACACACACACATACACACACACACACACATAGACCTCACAGTCCACACGTTCGTGCACTTGCACACCTGCGTCTCAGGTTCCATGTGGCGGTGTGCTTGTGCAAACATGAGGTAAAGATAAACTCCAAACAAATCAATGGCAATTCATGTGGTTCCTGACACTCCAATGTATAATCAGGCTTTTCCATTAATCTTAATCAAAAGGAGTCGTTAATAAGAAAACAGTGTGTGGAGGAAAGATGATACTATCGGTGTTATAAAGGTGGCAGGGTGCCATGCACAGCTGTAACAACATATTGGAGAATATCTGGTGAGTAATGTTTGTGTTCCAGGGGAGTCCAGGCTTAAGGGAGAGACTGAGTCAGCACTCAGCCCTCCTCTTCTTCCTCTTCCTCCTCCACCTCCTCCTCCATCTCTATGCATTGTTGTCACCAGCATAGGAACTGACTTCTGGTGGAATGCACACATTATAGGCATCCTATTTCAGATGAAACCCTTTCAAATCCTCCCAGTGAAGTGGAAATGAAAGTCTCACTATATATATGTCAAAAGTAAAGTTCCAGACAGCTATCATGGTTTAACTTCAAATGGATAGGGCACTGTCTGGATTTGAAATGAGGAATATGCTGCAACAATCTCTCAGTTTGATGTGGTGTAAATTGTTAGTTTTGATCATGTAAGCTGTAGCAGCTGTTCCCAACCGAGAACAACTCTCACACACTGTCTAACTTGCAAAAATGATTATTTTAATGCTGCAACATTTCAGTAAGAGACTAGACTAACTAAATAAACCATCAGGCAAACATCAGGCAGTTTTCCTGATGAAGGACTGGTTAATGAAAAAAATGCAAAAGTTGTGTTCTGCTCATCTCTCCTACGCACCTGTTTGTAAATAGTTGTGTCAAGTATTCCTTTGCAACAACCTTTTTTGTCCCACAGCCACACTAAACAAAATAAAACAAAACAAACCAAAAAACCTTCAAAGTTCTATTTATGCCATTGTTAACATTAACAAACTGTAGCAGCAAACAACGATTTGCTATGTAGAGATATAAGTGACAGCATCCTAAGCAGGGCATGAAGTTACACTCACTGTGTGTTTGTTTTTATCCAAGTTTCACAGCTCCTTGTTGAGGTTAAAGGTCCGGTCAGGAGTGCATGGCATTGCGAATCCCTCTGTGTGTGTCCCACTGGTTAGCTAATTGTCCCTACAGTTACAACTGATAACCCTGTCCTGGAAACGTAATGCCCACCCTCCAGTTCCCCTCCAGGTTAACACTGTTGGCTCTGTTAGCACCGTCGCTGCTATTTGCACTGTCAGCACTATTAGTTAGTTAGCACCATCGCCATTTCAGCTCAGCCACCTTCATGTTCGCTTGTGACGTCAGAGGTGAGAGCCGTGTGCAGGCAATCCCAACCCAGACTCTGAATATTGTATGTAGCACCTTTAACAGACGCCAGTGAATGTGTTCTATTCATATGATATTAATGTGGAAGTTATTTAACACCATTCATGTGGATACTGTTAAAATATGTTTTTCAAACAATTGAACTGTCAATGTTAAGGTCAGTTTAGTGAAGCTTGCATTTATATCAGAGTGAACTCGATGTTTCAGCCATTAGCTAACTAGCTATTTCAACTGTTTATGGATTAGGCTACTTGTTGCTAACCATTTTGACCATTTATCCATCACTTTTAGCTAAGTGTTTTCAATTATTTATTTGTGTTGCAATGTTTGTTTCTCTCTCTTAACACAAACATAATAAAATGCATATTTTTTTCTTTTCAAATGAGCAAAGCTAGCTACTCCACAGGCTTTCCACTTATCCCATTAAATCTCCAGACATATCAGCAATAGGGTTGTCTGCTGAATCCACTCCAACACTAGGTGCTGGTCAAGGCAATGACATCGAGGAGGAAATGACTGCACACTAAGCTCCAAATGATTTTTAAGACACATTCAACACAATCTAGCCTTAAAGAAATACATCCTACACCTAGTATTAAACAATCAAAAAGGATAAACATACATATATCTGTGTGGTAAAAAAAGGTTTAGGCTCATCTTTTTTGCAAATAGATAGGCACTTTTTTCCTATTTTTAAAATGGTCTTTTAACGTTGTGTTTTATAAATGTTTGTCTCTATGTTATTTCTGTATCTATACATCTCTATAATGGCTGAATGACTGCAGGCCCATGTGCCCATTTTTAGATAATCCTCATTAAACTGGATTATGGAGACATCTGAACACTTTGCTTCATACCTATACACTGTGGATATGAAGCATTCACATACACAGATCAAAGCTGATTAAAACACAACACATGTACTCACATTGAATTTATCTTTAAATCTCACTAATCAGTTCAGCTCAGTACGCCTATTTAGTAAATCCACCGTGTCAGGAATCTCGACCTCACGTTAATGAGATCAACAAAATCCCCAAATATTTTGAAAATGATAATTTGTTAATATTTTGGCACAAAGTTGAAGATCTCCTACATGATGAAACCTGAGATTACCAGTTCTAAAAACATATAGGTGACTAAATAGACCCTACTAAACTTAATTGACTAAAATAAGCCGTGCAGATCAGGGTCTAATTTAAAACGAGACGTTTGTGCATTAAGGTTAGATGCTTGTAAGGAACATGGATTTCACACTTCTCACTCAGAGTTCTGCAATTCCTGAAGCATTCAGAGCTATGAAAAGCCAATAATGCTTCATGTCTTTTTGATTTTATAGACACTGTCCTGATGCAGACGAAGCAGTCAGATCTGTGGGTCTGAAGTAGGTACATGATGTTTTCTCTCAAAGTAGGATGGAAAACAGGTGTAAAAAAAATAAGGAATGTGATACAACCCAAGAGAAAGTGCAAAGAGGGGGAAACTGTCTGCATAAGGAGAACAATAAAAATGTGATGAATGGCTCTTTTGTTCAAATGATTTTATGCAAATGTGTAACTGAGATTTGCAAATTATAAAAGCCTGTCAATTGAGCTCTGATCAGCTTAACAAACACAACGCTTACTCTTCATCATCAAGTCAAACGTCTCAGTTATACATGCAAATGTATTTGTAATTTACATGGTCAAACAAAGTGCAGATTGGGCCTTAAGGACTTCCATAATTCATATTAAACACACGACTCAATAAATAATAACTCTGATATGTTACAGCATATATAAACATGATTTATTGCATGCTTGAAAGCTCAAATGGCTCTCACAACTTCTGTATCTACAGTATGTTTGAATGGATAAATAAGTAATAAAAATGCAGCAAAGATTTAATTAGTGCTCTTGTTTCCTTGCTGAAGCAACAGTTTGTATGTGATTTGATCCGCTTGAGCTATTTTTGTGCACAAAGGGGAAGAAAACAAAGAGATGATGAAAAGTGTGTTATTGACAAAAAATGTTACAGGCACACAAAGGGATACGTCATATCAGACCTATAACTAAGCACCCAACTGTGAGTGTGTAACGATACACAACTCATGTGCTCTGCTGTATATCTCCTCCACTCTTGGTCAGATCCATCATATTTCTGTCTCAACCTACTTCCCTTCTTCCTTTTCAGCCGAGGGGTCGCAGGGTGATGGATGTCTCCTCCACACTCTCCTGTTCTCCTTCCCCTTGGGCTCGCTCTTCACACTCTCCCCTCCATTCTTCCCTCTCTTTCTCTCCTCCATCTCTTTGTCGCTCCTTCTGTCCTCTCTTTCTCCTCAGTAACTGGTAAAAATAGAGCTTCATAAATCATGCATCTTCTCTCAAAGCAGCGCGTAAGAATGAGAGGAAAAAGAAATAAATGGGAGGGGGGATGAAAAAGAGAGAGGGATGTTGAGGATGAGATGCAGAGACGGAGGTGGATGACATCAAACTCCAGGAGAGGGGTGGGAAGTTGACAGGGGAATAGATTGAAGCTGCAGGGCTCTTGGCTGCCCTCTCCATCTCCCTGAACATTGGTTGATTCACGCTGGAGTTGCACCGGATGGAGGAAATGAATGTTAACATGCCGGGGAGCGGGCTGGCAGACGATGAGTGGTCATCTCCCCAACAGAGTTACATGTTTCAAGCCGACATAGAAGAGAGGAGATGTCTCCCTCACACCTCGAGGACTCTCACACTCAGATAGAGTCGATCCGTTTGTCACCTTCAGTAACAGGGGTGTACATTCTCACCGGAGGGGAGGTTAAGTAAGAGATACCAACCACAGGTGCAGTTTTTACAATCGCATGAAACCACGAAACAAGGCGTAGTGCTCCATAGATCCATTATGTTGCTGTACAAAATACTGAAGTGGAGGATTATTTAGGTTTTCACTTATGCACACATTTTGAAGACCTGCTAGAGATTAACAGAACCAGACACCATCTTTAGAGCCATAAATCATTTATATTTTAGCGCTCACCATTTCCCAAAACATATTTTTTAGACGTGGTGCCATTACCAATTTAAAATGAATTTAGAATATAGAAAAAGCAACTTTAAACAGCAACGTACAACTGGATAAAGTAGACCAGTGGTACTCAAATGGTGAGCCATGATGCTAATCCAGGCGTGCCATTTTGTGATAACCACACATTATTACTGCAATATTCAACTGGGCCTATACAAAACGCTATGAGTGAATTTTTAATTGGCTGTATCAGAATGTTGTGTGCAACCCTTTGTTAATAAAGAGGCAAACTCTAGCTAAAAATATGTAAATTAATTTCATTCTATTTACAAAAAAACCTTCCAGGGGAATCTATTTGTTGCCGTTTGCATGTAGGGATTCCAAGTGTGTGACGCATCAAAGGTCCTGATTGGCAGCCAGATGATAACGTTTAAAAGGAGAAAACTCTGAGGTATTTATGTTTTTAGAAATAATAATATTTTTTGTTTATTCTACCTTCTTATTATTCTAATAAAAACAATACACATTTTAAAGCCACTCTGTAAAGGATTTGAACATTTCTGATATTACTGTCCCCCAGTGGTGGTATCAAAAAAGACACTGTGACCGCAACGTATGTTGGCAGCTCCCAGCCATCCCACCCACTCCATAGATTTGTTGGCAGAGACTCTAGTCTGCAGTAGGGTTATATACACTTCACTCGTTAAACTGCAGAATTACACAGAGTAATTACCAAATAAAGTTCCACCTCTCCGCTTCATTCAGTACATGCACACATTGGCTTTCTCTCACTCATCCACATACGCATGCTTTCTATTCCCCCCTCCCTCTTTCTTTTCTTCATGTTGTTCTTGGCGATGAGTCGATTATATGACATGTATCTGTCAATAAGGAAGAGGAGGATCATGATGCACATTGACCCATTCAGTCAGACCACCGGTGCAGCAGAACCTATCTGAATAATTTAAAAGATGCTTGAATTGCATGAAAATGCTTCACCACTTCATTTTAATGTTTGATTTTAAATTGCAGATGAAAATCAAAATACCATAAAATAATACAAACCTTGAGTTGAAGAGTTTGTAGTTTTCTTAACTGATTATTTATGACTTTGAGGGATTCTGGTGACCCGTGAGCAACTTTCTACTACATGATGCATTCACATGAGCTCACAGCAAGAAGACATCTTTTTTTTCCTCCTGCTGTGTTCTTGTAGAAAACACAACACGTAACTCATTGATGCATTATTAACAACAAGGAAAACCTGGTTAGAGTAATCTGCTCTTCATATTATTATATTTCATAATATTCCTGCTGGATACTGCTTTACAATAGAACTAATGCAAATTACAAAAAAAAAACAAAACTAAATGAAATGTAATTTTGTTTTAATACAGTGTAGGAGTGGGTGTATGGCCAAAATCCTCTGTCATGGTCTCTGTAATATAACAATAACCGTATATATCATGGTACAGTTATTGTTCAGTCAATTAAATTAAGAAATGGTTTAAAATAACCAAACAGTGCTTTATCACATCTGATTGATTTCTTCTTTTATTTGACACTTCCATATAAAAACAACAACTGCCTCATACAAGTGTAGGTTCTGTTTCAACACTGAGGGTGGAATGCATATGAATTTGGGGGTTTGGAGGTCTTTCGTCAGAACATTTTGAGCATCAAACACTTAATTTCATGCATTCTGGTGAATTTTTATGCACCAATTTGTGCCTTTCTGCATCAATTTATGGTGTAAATGTCCTTAATTTTGTAATATAAAAGACCTCTGCTACTCTTATGGTTTTATAGAGTGGGACAAATGCATTATGTTCTAAATATTGAGGGGCTGTGTGCCCTGCTTCCCCCGCGAAATCTACACCTATGGCCTCATATGAGAAAACACTTGAGTTAAAGAAAAATGATTTAAAAGAATGACACAAATGCTGCGTCTCAAATCTTCTGTATTTATACTTGCTATTTTGAGTGCATAAGTGCGTTCCCACTGTGAAGTATGGCAACAATCAGTGCACTAAGAGCACCTGGATGGTGCACTTAACACAGTCAAAAAGCTGAGTGTATGTTAGACACTTCTCACTCTCAATGGTCACCATGTTGCCCAAGTGGCACAAGGGGAAACAAGGGGCAGGACCAAAAACACATTTCAAACTTGTGAAAATGTTGGCCTACAGCTGCTGTGAACACCAAAGCTTTGTACAAATATACATGTGTATTTTTCCACTAACACTAAACTGTTGTTGGATAGAAGCCATCAGTTTGTTTACTGGGTTAATTCTGTAATAATTTGGTACTACAAATGATAACACAAATGCTAATGTAGGCTTGCTAGCCAATAAGGGCACATTTTATCATCAGGCATTGACGTTACATGTGTTGTGGCGTAAGCTATATGGTCTGTGGGCATAAGTTACATTTGGTGTTTATGTATGTTAAGTTGTTGTCTTCACTGTAGAAGATTTTAGTATTAGATTTGTGGTCAGATGCTTGACAAGTTTGCAAAATGCGACAGCTGTCATTAACTTGGTTAGCTAGCTGGCATCAGCCATGGACATTCATAATGTGCTGTAAAAGCAGGTTCATTTTAAATCCAATAAATATTAAATACAGAAAAACACAAGTGAGCAAAGAAGCTAATAGAGCAAGCATATATTTTGGTGATAATGCTCCTCCTGGTTGCAATTTGCTGAGCAGAAGAAGAAAAGTTGTCAAATCTTGTCACTGTCATTTCTGGTAAGTGCACAACAGCTGTGTTCAATGTGAGAAACCACTACCCTATCAAAATTCACACATTATGCAAGTAAGCACATAGTATACTGCATGTGAGTGTACTCACATAAGTATCCGATTTGAGACACAGCATAAAATTCTTTCAAAATGGAAGCTTTAAGAGTCCAAAGGACAACAATTGAAATTATTTTACTCTTCTCCTCCATGTCTGCACAAATCACGTTATATCGTGAGATTGTGAAATAGCAAAACTGTGAGATCACATGATAATCTCGCCCTACTTTGAATAGCTCCCATGGTAAAAACCTCTATGACAAATGCCAAATCTCCATCGGTGGACGTATTTCTACAGTCACACAGCATGTACTGCCATATCACCCAACCCTAATACAGTGTATGGATGGGCAATTTATGATTAATCAGCTAAAATATGAGGGGAAAAAACACTGTAATGGCCCTTTAGTCTGCATATTTATTCACACCTAAGTCCTAAACTGGTTATTTGAGGTGAAGTAATCAGGTGTTGTCTAATTCTGGTTGATGTCCCTCGAGTCCTCAGTGCGACAAAATTAGCCTTTTGGGAAACGATGCCTCTGTCCCTTCAATGACACCGCTGAGCGAGGAGTGTCTCAAAAAGATTACATTCAAACACACACACATGACCTTGTCACAGTGCTGAACAATACACGACCATTGCAGCTTTAATCCTTTATACTGAAACCAGAGTCAGAGCCATAAACACAGTGTAAAGTCATCTCTACTGGAACAGCACTCTTAAATAAACCCTAACCCAAAAGTTATTTAATTTTGGATAAGGATCACACACACACACACACACACACACACACACACACACACCCACACACACACACACACACACACAGTGAGCGATTTCCCCTAAGTCAGCGATTCATGGATGCAGCCACGCCCTCGCACTGTAGAGTAAGTGAGGTCAACCTGTGTGTTAATAAATGATGGGTTCTGAGTGGAAACCTGGTCACTGCGGGGATTTGGGGTGTGAGAGTGAAAAGTTCAGCAGATATACAGAAGCAAAAGCACATCCAGCTCTGTAGCTCTGGCAGGAAAAAAAGCTCTTCATATTTCATGAGCACTTCTCCCTGACTTCACATGTGGGCTACGAACAAACTTGACGGTTTTATCGGAGTTGAAACCACACATAACGGGTCACTGCTGCCGAGGAGTGAGAGACGAGTTTCAGCGAGACATGCTGGGAGCATATGTCTGACTGCCTCCCTCCCTTTGCTTGCTGTTATTTCCCACTCTTCATTCAGCCGAGTCCATGGTGCATTTTTTGCTTTGAATGCTGGGGAATGACATGCTGTAGCGGTGTCTTTGAGATTTCTCACTACAAGGTGATGTCTTCCTTGTTGGTGTGAAGAAATGTAGCCTTTATCCTCTGCTGCTCAATAAAAGTCCTCTGACCTCCAATGAATGTGGTATTTCTTTTCTTTCTTCATGCTCTGTGTGTTTTTCTGAGGGACGGGGTTTGGCCATGATGTTAGCACTGCTTCATCATAAAATTCAGCTTCCTCATTCATTTCAGTCAGACCACTGTGTTGGCATAGCATGAGTCTCATATCAGCTTTCTGTCCAATAAAAGTAGTCTGCACTGAGCACTGACAAAGGATGTGATGAGGGATGATGTGGATAAAACATAAATATTACACAAAAATGTACTATATACAGTGTGGCAGATGCTTCAGTTTAAAGTCCAGTAGTGTAACACTGCACCTTTCCATTTCCAAATACGATGCATCACTGTTTGTCTTGCTTTATAAGTACGTTCAACACATCTTTATTGTCATTCAACTTACATACAACGAAACAGTCTTGTCACTCTAAGATAGTGCAACCTGTTAAAATATTCCTCCCCCTATCAAAATTTGATTAGTTAGACTAAAAGAAATTAAAAAGCTAAAGTATGATATCAACAAATTATTTTCATGCCATTCATGTATGCGGGACTCAGCAGGAAGTCAGTTGGCTTAGCCAGAGAGGGACGGTAATGTAAGTATGAAGAGCTTTTTACTTTATCAGTTTAAATATTCACATAGATTGGTGCTAATGAAGCCTCACATAGCCAAACCTATCTTCTGGGTCTGGATGAACCCATCATAATTCCGCAATGAGGGGGGAAAAAGCCTTCTGGGTTGTTTGTATTTCTTTAAACCAATCACAATCATCTTGGGCGGAGCTAAGCAACAGTGCTCCTGAAAAATAGTCTTGAGAGGGAACTACATAAAACATTAAAAGAGGCTGGAAGGTTGCTAACTCTGAAGTTAGATCGGTTGCATTTATATAGTCCTTCTCTAGTTTTAGCAACCACTCAGAACACTTTACAACACTGGCACCTGTCTCCCTTTTCACAGACATCGCCACACTGGTGGCTGAGGCTACCATACGAGGTGCTCATGAGATAAACATTCGCAAGAACTCGCACAGCCATCAGGAGAAATTTGGGGTTCAGTATCTTGCCCAAGGACACTTCGACATCTGGACTGCACGGGCCAGGGATTGAAACAATTGGTAGAGGACTGCTCTACCCTCTGAGCCACAGTCAACCCGCTAAACCAAAGTGTGGAGATAGGTCTGGCTAAGTGAGACGATGCGAGACCATGCAGGAAGTGTGTTACCATTTAAAATATGCGGCTAATGAAAGGCTACAGGCTATAGGCTATACCCACAGTCTAGTGTTAGGATGACTTCACCTTGAATCTATTATTTATCATACAGATTGTTATAGCATTATCTCACAGTGTAAACTGTAAGCAGTGTAGTAATCTGGCGTCCGGTGAGTCGTCCAATGTAATCAGACTAGACTTCCTGTGGGTAATGATGGCAGTCTCATCTCTAGGGACACTCCTACACTAATGCAGCCCCTTGTATTTTTCAGTGCAGTGCTGTGTGTATGTGTGTTGGTGTACTAGACTCACCAGGGTGGTGAGGCGGGTGCGAGCGTTCACAGCGTGCTTCAGGGCCAGTTTGATCATTGAAGGCAGTCTAAGAACAACAGCCTCCATGTCCTGTTCTCCCCTCATGGCACCAGCCAGCTTCCCCAGTCCGTCTACGTAGGTCCGCCAGTGAGGCTGCACCTCAGCCGCTCCCCCCAGGCAGCCTTGCATCACCGCCTGACAGAAGCCTCTGCAGGCTGGCGGCCCCAGCATGCCCTGGCAGTGCGGGCAGTACCACAACCTCAGCAGGGCCCGGCTACAGTCCCGGCTGGGCCGCAGGTGGTCGGTGGTGTTGACAACCTCGATACCCAGGTTCAGTGCCTGCAGGAAGACTCGTGTGGCCAGGAGAGAACGAGACAGACGGGTCATCATCAGTTTGGGATAAGAGCCAAATGCTCCTGACTCCTTCCAGGCTCCTCTTACACACTCCTCAGACACAGAGGAACTGCTGCCGCCCAGCAGGTGGCGGTAGGCCAGGGGGAAGAGGCGACCGTAGAGCACCGCCACCATGTGGTCCACAGTGGAGTCTGAGCCCAGGATGTAGAGCGACATGTCCAGGAAGAGCTGCCCCACGGAGCTCTGGGCTCCACCTCCGAGACCTGGGTAATCTGACTTTAGCATGGCCAAGGTGGAGTTACGGCCGTGACGCAGCACCAGATCAAAGGCTTCTGCAAGTAAGCAAGAGAACAACACGAGAAAGAGTCAGTCGGGGTGAAAGTCAGGCCACCTTTTTCAAAGCTGTTGCATTCAGCAGGTGATGATATGCCTCAGTAATCACAACAACTACGGTAAGCTGTCAAAAATAGGCAGCAATTTAGCTCAAAAACATGAAACACAAATAGATTTCCCCCAAACATCCATCCCGTTCTTAATGATCACAGTCAGAGAAAACTTCCCACGCACAACCTCTCTTTCCCTTTTCCCACTTTTTCTCAATCTGTTGTTTTCTCTAATGGGACTGCTCACACATACAGGGGACAAACACACACATTACACTGCAATAATAGACGATGACTTGGAATATAAAGAGAACAAAGCCTCTGTAACAGATGAAAAGCAAGATCTGGGGTTTGACCTTTCAATACAACTAAAGAGCGAACTAGAACACAGCACACACAATCTTAAAAAAAGTCCCTTTTTAAAGCGAGTATTAATCTTAATATATTAGTCAACCTAGAGAGGCATGAGGATGTCTGCAGGGAGGAAAGCATACAGAGCATGCAGGAGGGAGGGGTGCGTGGCCGATGAGCGGAGGGAAAATAATCAGTGGCGTTTCAAGGCACAAAGTGAAGTCTTATCAACAAGGTGGCACAAGAAGCGGGAGCTCTATCATCGACCCGGTAGCAAAATGAGTGAGGACCCAACAACAGAGGGGATTTAAAGCTCCATTACTGAACTTAGCAGGGGAGCTGAGAGTCAGTGAAATGAAGCTTTGGACAGGAGAATAGCTAGGGATGCCGAAATCCCATTTATACCGCAGCTAGTCCACTACATCACTTTGTTGAGAGTGATAGCCACAACTGCTTTGTGAGAGTGGGGGCGCGGAGGGGGGGGGGGGGGTACTGGTTTAGGGGGCGTTAGAGGAAGTTATTGCTTTTTGTACTACAAAAGCTCGCCATTTCATCTTTGTTATTTCATTTCTCTTGCTTGGACAGTTTAATTTCTTTCTCTTCATGCTTCTCTGAGGTCAAATGAAGCTCGTCGGCCTACACAGAGCTCTAGGTCCTCGGACAGCACAGAGGAACGATGTGACACCTCTGTCTCTTTTCTGTACAACATATAATGTGTTTTTCTATATGCAATTTCATGCACATGAGGAGGTCCACATGAGAATATGACAATATCTGAGCAAAGGAAATGAACATCACACCCTCTCTCTGTCTGAGTAACTGCTGCTGGCGTGCATTTCAACTATGTAACTTTTGAAAGAGGAATTAACATAATCTGAACAGACGCAAATTCATTCTGGGTGGTGCGAACTGAGACGAAGCACAGTTAAAAATGCTTCAACATGAGTGAAAAATATTGAGGCTTTATGACCCAATTCATTAACTTGCAGAAAGATGGAACAGTTTTTTCTGGTAATTTCTGATATTTGTCAAAGCCCTATAGCTGCCACACAGCCACGACACACTGCACATACATGAACAGTGTGTACACTGTTCAGTACACTCTAGCTAGCAACAGCTAACGTCAGCACAGTTGAACATTTGCTGGTTGGGGTTAATAAACCCCACTCTGAACGTTGTAACTTGAATAAATGGGCATCGTTAGTGGTAAGCCTCATAGGTATGGATTAGAAGGGTCCTACGACAGCGACTAGTAGGTTCTGAATGCCATTATCAACCCATTAAATGCTCAGTGTTGTCGGGAATGGTTTAGGCACTGACACTATGTGATTAGGTTTGGCTTAAAATAAGAACATTGGTTACATACGTAATGTTATATGTACATCAGGTAACATATAAAATAACTCAATCTTCACTGGTTTCACACAGGACATGAGCCTCCTCATGAGTCCCCTGAATGAAAGTTCTGTGTTTGTATGACCTACCCACCACCCTGATCATGAGCTTTCTCAGTCTTGACACTAAGGCTACATCGCCTGACCTCCTGTGTTGCCACATAACAATAAACACAGACATCTAATGGGCCTATAATTACATTCTCAACTGATTAGTCGGTATAAAAGGACCCTTCTTACCCATATGAGCCTGATAACCACTGCACAAACACAGACTGTGCTCCATTTAAATTCATAAAACATATAGCTGGAAATTTGGTTACGAACACTCCTTAAACTAAATTAGCTTTTTTGAGTTACTAATGTACTGTCACTTTAGTACAGTATCACTTGAGCCTGGTTCCACTGTATGGTGTTTATTGCAACATGTACATCTGTGAATTTCTATAATGTCGCCTTGTATTCCACGCCTCCAAACTAAAAGGCAACAACACATAAAAATGTGCTGTGTGTCAAGGTTGTCTGAATGTCTGGGTTTTAATGCATTTTCATTGTGTTACTGCAAGTTGCTTTTACATAATTATGTATTTAAATAAGCAGACTCAAGAGAATCTTGAAGAAATTAAAGTGCAAGTAAAGTATGACAAGTTAGTTTCTTTCTAAACACATTATACATGTTAGAAAATAGTTGTTGAAAACGTGAAAAGACTGTGAGCTGTTTTTCAACATTTCTGTGTCCAGGATTTTTTGGGTGGGCCTGAAATCATGGCTCAAGGACACACTGGAGCCATCCTTAACATAACCCAACCAATACTGTATAAAAACTGACATTAGAGTGTACAACATCAGTGTTGTCTCATTCATCCTGTGCGTGAGTGGTGAGTTCAGTACATTCCACAAGCTCTATTAGTTCTTTCAGTCTAATAATAACATAAATAAACATCTCTTTTTAATGCCACAATCATATAAACACAAACTAAATAGCAGTTACTAACGTCCCTTTCAGTCTTTTAGCCCGAATCTGCTACCAGTTACTACTCACTGCTGTGAGTGCGTGCTTTGTACTAACATTTGCTGCTGTTAGCTTCTGAACAAGAGTGTGTTGCTGCATGGCAGCTCTGCCCTCAGCTTGTGGGGTGTGTGTGTTTTGTGCTACTGGGTTAACTGCTACAGAGATTCTGCTTGAGGGGATACACCTCCGGCGTCTCAGAGCAGAGAATACTAAGGCTAAGTTTTGTCAAAAAAAAAAATTATGATACCAATACCAGTTCCCTTAAAGTGATACCAATACCAATAGATTACTTCATCTGAATTGATACCCATCTGAATGAAAGCATTCAGTTGCATAAAATGCCACCAGACACCACAGGCATGTAGTACATACTTCCTAATGCATCTCAGCACGATGAACTCAGTCCATATGCCATGCTCAGCTTCACCACATCACAGACTGTATGGGTTGTAGCTGCTGCAGTACTGGGCCAATCACATGTCACACTAATTCAAAGAACACTTGCTGCGATGATTAGCTAATGATCGATGATTGGCTGTGAGAAAAGCCATATAAGTAGTCTTTTTTTTCTAGATCTGGGTACAAAAAGGATTAAATAAAGGCACTGTTTCACTGGAGAAGTTTAAGTACTATTTGGTGTTGGATTATTTAAGTCAATACCTTAAAGGTATCGAGTACCAAAACCCAGCCCTAGAGAATACTGCTAATTCTTTCAGGATTTTTAAATCTAATTTTAAATACTTCACTTTTTTTTTTTTAAATCAATCAAATTTGGCTGAGTGGTTAATAGCACATTTTTCTGTGGCGTGACAAACTCATTAAATATTTATTTTAGCTTTATCCATACTCTAAGAGTAATTTAATACACCATTATCCTGCATTAGTGTGGCCACAGTGGCTGCTGTTCAGCAGAAGTTACACAGTTTCACTTAAAGTGAGCCATTTGTCCCCAAACTACCTCAGTGCTAAACAGTAGCAGGCTGTGGTTGTAAATTTCAATGTGTGCGTTAATATGAAACGGGGTGGAAAACAGCATGCATGCTCAGCAAAACAGTTGCTGGGTGAATAAATGTTTTTTAAAAAAAAGAACATTGAGGATGTTTAGTTGAGTGTGAGAGGATGCTCGGGAGCAGCGCAGCATCTGCTTAGATTTCCAGGCTACGGCCGTCCTGCTGCGACTCAAAGCATTTCCCTCTGTGATCAACGAGCAGACAGATGTGCAGATTGCCATCCGAGACAAGGAGACAGACCGGGAGGAGGTAAGACACGCCCACACACATGCAGGAAAAACACACATGCAGATGCACGTAGAAATACAAAGTCTTCTATTCCTGGTAATTCCTCATATATATGGTTACTGATCGAAAACTTGAAGGAAACCTGCACTTCCACCTCAAAGCTATTTATTTCTCCTTTTCTCGGCATCTACGAAAGCCTCTTACATCAAACCCTGTGATTCAGCTGCTACCTGAAGTATCTCTTACACCACAAAGAGGAGTGCCACTTTGTAATGGTAAAGAGAAAGAGTAGAGGGCTCTTCATAAATGCAATTCAATGGCTCTAAGTAGCCTGGGTCATGGCAAGAACCACTGCAAGCCCATTTCCTGCGCATGCTGCTCGCTCTCTTTCATCAGTGAAAGCCTGTGCAGGATCAGGTATCCTCTAATGGAGAGGAGAGGGGCTGTATGTCAGGGGCCTGTGACACTCTGGATACAACCGTAGGAGGTCAAGAGCACACATTACCAGAGCAGGAGCCCACAGAACATATTGGGTCACGCTTAAAATTAGCAGTAGCATTTATTTTGTCAGTGTCACAGATGGAGACAGAAGGCTGGCTGCTGGAAAACTGTTTCTCCTCTGAGACCGAAGGCTTTTTACAGACACACCAGCAGTACAAGGCTGAGGGAAATGTCTCTGCCTCTCTGTCTATACCTCTGTCCAACTACTTCACCAGCCAGATAATGTTTACTCCAAGGAATCTCGGCCTCTCAGATTCCTTGTGCATTAAAAAATGGATTTCCACTAAATTAACTTCAATAGTCAACAGCCTCTCTGTCACGTTGTCATTGATACCGTGTATCTACAGCCTTTCATTATGAACACTTTATCGTAATATCTATTTTCTTTGCTATATCATGCCATCAATCAAAGCCCCTGATTAAAATATGATCAAGTCCTGCAGATTCCAGTTAGTCTACAGAAGTCTCATAAATCTGTGTCACACTGGGGTCACTTAATTCTGACACCTAAAAGCTCTGAGCGACTCCAGCTCTGACATTAAACAGGCTTTTCACATAATCTATGAATGGCCTGTCAAATGAGCATATTTGATGTTGGTGAGGACATCAGTCTGGGTGTTACATAAGTCAACTCCGCAGCTCATAACACGCCAGACTGACTGACCGGCCGCCAACAGTAGTTGACACGCCGCGGAGGCAGACATGCGCCTTGTGGCCTCATCAATCAGAAGCCCATACACCTATTATCCCCAGGAGAGGAAAACATCAATAAATTACCCAGCCAATGAGACTAATCCATTTGGCTGATGGAGTGTCACCTCTAGCCGCCACGGAGATAGATGGAGAAGCTGCTGCCACCTGGTCCCAGTGACAAAACAGTACCTATCCAGGAGGCAGAGAGAGGACTGGCAGAAGGGCTGGGAGCCAGTCACAAAGACATGTGCCAGCACACTGTGGCCCTGTTTACCTCGTGTTAACACACATCTTGGGAGATCTGATCACAAGTGGACAGCACTAAAAACAGGTGAAAACGACCACCAAGATGCATTGTGATCTGGTCATTTAAATCACATGCTGAGGTGGTATGCAATGCATTTAATGACATATATTTTTTAGCATAAATGTGAATGCATCCTGATACGTCCCCGACAAGGATTATGTCAAGGTATGACAAGGACATGGTGGTTATTTTGGTGACAGCTTACTAGCGCTATATAAAAATAGTATGGTATTAAAAATATTTTTCAATACTCATCTGTGTGAAAGAGTGAACATCCAACATCAGAGTTAATTACTAACGAGCAGAACCTTACGGCCTGTTTGTCATCTACTCGCTTTCAAATGTCCGCCACGGACATTTATACAATGTCACGGATAAACATGGGTAAATGCATGAAAAAAGATCATCACATATCACCTCTGATAATGGTTTATTCATTTAAAAACACATTGTGCTCGTTTAGCACACTATTT